>NW_027459740.1:0-137748 GCF_025594145.1 Primulina tabacum | reverse complement strand
CGATATAATACAATACTAATCATAAATGATATAACATGATATTTTGTGAAATGTGAAAATACATGTGTTTTTTTACTTTACTAGTCATAATATAATAATGACTAGCCATAGCTCGATATAATGACGTAATTTTTTTGTGAAATGTGAAAAATAAATATATTTGTTCAAAAAAATAAAAATTAATTTTTTTTTCCGGGTACCCGACAGTCAATTACCCAAAAATACCCGATCATTTCGGGTACCCGACATGATCGAGTTGGTGTCGGGTAGGAAAATTTACTACCCGACTTGTCGACTACCCGAAATTTCGGATACCCGAACCCGAAAACCCGACTTGTGCCCACTCCTAGTTATAACTCTTAGTAAAGTAGCTAACGTTTGATCTTATGATTGGTATTGGGCAAAGATCACACGTTAAATTCTCATAGATTGCAAAAATATATAGTTATTAGGAGGAGGATTGTTGGTAAAAAAAATATTTGTCTCACCTGCATCGATCACACCTATTGAGTCTAATGACTTAGCAAACATTAACCATGATAGCAAGTAATACATATATCCACATGCAATTGTGAAAAACTTTTAATAAACTAGCTTTTCATGAATATGCAAACTTAAACATTTTTCTTTCATCATAAACCTTTCTTTTCTTTCATCATATACGGATACATTTTCTTTTTTTTATTAAATTCAAATCCTTAATTGTGAATTTCGTATTAGCTATAGGTCGATGGATCCATCTACATATAACCATGGTACCAGGCGGCGGAGACATTAGCGACACTCTCACCCGTCAACTGAGCCCTGGCCTTACATATCATTATATCATGTATCATCGTATTAGTCACAATCAATTCATCTCCTTCAACATTTCATATTTCGATTACTTATAAAAATTAATGCATGTATAAATCATTTTTCTTTTTAAACCAAGCATGCAACATATCTTTTAGTATTAAGTTTCATCATAAATTTCATAAACATTTGAAATGAACATTTTAACATTCATTACAGCATTCAGCACTGCTGGGACGTCTAACATTTTTGTGTAAAATGACCGTTTTGCTCCTGAAACCCTAACTTCCCAATTTATCATTAGACATTAAAACGGTGATCCAAATCTATCCAAACTTACTATACCACCTTAAAAACAATAAGTATTTCTTAGACGTAAACTTAAGCTCCTCGACTAATTTTCAAACTTAAACGTACATTCCGGTTTTAACCCGAATGGACTCGAAACTTAACAAACCTTACCAAACTTGAACCATAGCTTAACAACACTGCTCACACCCTATGTAACCCAAATCATGTCCTTCAGAACCCTTAAAATTCCTAGACAGCTGCTGCACTTCCCTTGACCTAGGTTCGAACCCTAGCTTGATCACCCGACTATCCTTCGACTCCATGCCTTAACCACTCGGATCTAGACCCTAGTTGCCCATCTTAAGACCTTTACCACACCCTAGATACCGTACTGGAACGAGCCTACAGCAAGCTAGGCACACCACAGCCCTCAACCCGTCATCTATAAAGACCCCGCGCGCCCAAGGATCTTGTGCCAACCCCTCTTCCTTCGATCCAACACCTCGTCCAGCCACCCTAGGACCATCATACATCCCCCTTAGGTCTCCTGGTCACGTTCTAACAGTAACTAAAGAGTCGTGCCTCTCTAGTGAACCTTTGCCGAAAATCCTAGACCTTAAAACACAAATTTATGTTCATCCTCTTTGCCCTAACCTTTCCAGCCTTTAGACGTACACCCAGGGAACCCTTAAACATGTGGAAAAACGTCCCTTCCCATAGCCCTACCATGGCAGCCCCTTGTGCATCATAAGCAAGAGTTTTTAAAAAACGCTTCTGCAGATTTTTATCGTTTTCAGGTTTATTATATTGTAAAGACGATTCCATTTTTATGGTATTTATGATATAAAGTGGTTTTGGTTTATACTGTATTACGAGGCTTGTTGTTTAGCAATTATGTGATTGTTGAATAACGCCGATCTCGGGACGTGACAGTTTGGTCGATCGGATCTTGCGACTGCCATTTCGCCTCGATAAAATCAGAATTCACTCGACTGACATCGTTAGATTTTCAACTTGACCTCATTAAGTTCCAGCTTGTCAAATTTCTCAACTTGACATCTTGCTACTACACACTTGAGTAAATATATTAAAAACACAACAATAAATTTTGCTATCATAATAATAATAATAATAATAATAATAATAGTTTGCATTTCTAAACTAATTTGACATGATTTAATAATAAAATTTATTCCTAGACTTGGTTGACCTAATCTAATCTTGGTATTTATCTACTATGATTTGTTTTTGGTAATAATTTCTAAAATATGATATCTTAGATTTGAATAGAGTCTCATTCTTAATAAACTCTTGTTTCCATGTTTGTAGGATTTTATTCTTATGGAAAGATAATTAGGTCAAGATATGAATATCTATATATATGGAATATTGAGAGAAGAAGTGACGATTTTTGGAGAGGAACTTTTACACAGCTGTTGGAGTTTTTCTTTAAACGTATGCAATGTTCAGAGTTGGAGAATTTCGTGTGAAGACTTTGTGTGATTAATTCACTGTTATACCTTGTTGCTGATTGGTGTTGAAGACACGTGCAGAACAACACTGACGCAGAGTGTTGATCGAAGAGTGTTCTTCTATTTTTTTTAAAGCAACTTCGGTTTATGCATCTAGTTTTGATTTTGGTTTATTTTGATGCATTTTAATTTCTTGGAGTGTCAACGAATTTTGGTTTTATTATTCTCACTAGTATTATTTGGTGTAAACAATTACATATTTTTCTAGTAAATTTTTGTCATGAAACATTGCACAAGTATTCGTACTTGTGCATAATTTTAATCTGATCTCGATTTATTCAAGTTATACTTGTGCGTTAAATAATTAATTTTCGCAGCATATTTTGTGCTCGTGTTGACAACACCAGAGCACAACACTAACTTCTGGTACACACAATATATTAATTACTTGTACGTTTATGATCAACAACACCTTTCAAAGATATAACATTAAATACTTAACCTAGCAGACTCATATCAATGCCAAGTCGATCGGAGACAGAGAAGCTAAACAAAAGAGCTAAGCTGCTTACATAACACAACAAGATATGTGATCAATACTCAAACTGAGATAGAAGAGTAGATGTTTAAAAGCTGTCGAAGAACAGGTCTGGAACTTTACCAGGACAAAAGCTATTTTAAAGCCAAGTTCCGGGTACAAATCAAACAACACATTTCATGTTACTCGCTGTTCAAAGTAGGAGTTTCAGCTAAATAGAGTTAGACATAATCGACGTAAGATTTTACAATTTATTATGTCATTATTTAAAGTCTCTTAGTGGATTTATACTTTCATGCAAAGTAATGGAAATATAGAAGGATTTGTTTTCAAACTTTCATGAATCATTTACGTTATTTATGTTTAAATTGTTTACATGCCACAAACCTGATAACTTGCCACAAACCTTGTCATTCAGGCTTAGCAAATTCCTTCCGCATTTTATAAAATCTTTTAAAGTTATATACGAAGCCTAGCATAGGACTAAACGTTTATCGTTTTATCAAAAGTTATAGTTGATGGTAATGATGCAGCTCAAATATTTTAAACACGTACAACAACTCAAACGCCATGTTTCGGTTGCTCTACTCATCAGGAAAAATTATTATACACCAACAATATATTTCTCAATAATTACAATCCTTGCAATCAATGAGAATTGAACCTATGACCTTGTCTCTAATACCAGTTATAGGACCTAGTGTTTTCTATTTTTATCAAAAGTTATATTTTGTGGTAATAGTACAACTCACATATTGTAAGCACGTACAGCTCAACCGTTATGTTTTGATTGTTCTGCTCAGTAGGAAAAATTATTACACAACAATCATCTCCCTCCAAATAATTACACATCTTGTAATCAATAAGAATTGAACTCGTGACATTGGGTCTGATACTAATTGTAGGACCGAGTGCTTTCCACTTTAACAAAAGTTATGTTCAACGATAACAGTACGATTCAAATATTTTAAATTATACAACGGTTCAAACAACACATTTCAATTGCTCTATCCAACAATGAAAATTATTACACCGCTGACACCTAGATGATTGAGAATTCTGATTTCAATTGCTAACGAGGTGTCACGCTCAACACGTTTCAGCCCCAAATTCTTGTGAGGACCTCTTTAAACGTTCTGCTTGGAATGAATGTATTTTTTTTTATTTTCTGTAACTTTAAGAATTTCTTGCATTACTATTTTGACGCGAAATTGATAAAGAAATAAATAACCATTATATTTGGAATAATAAATATAAATATTTTAATAAATCATTTAATAAGTATCAATAAATATTTTGTATTATCATTCCTCATGTTGATTTGATTTTTTTTTTTTTACCATGCTGATAATTATATTGTATAAAAATTTTATTTTTTAAAAGCATTTTAATTTTTATATTGATATCTAAAGTCTATATAAATCTTTAATTTTTGGAACTAAAAGAAAACATCAAAAGGTAATAATGGAGTACAAAAACTTATGTGAGATGATATCACATGTTAATTTTATGAGAGAGATCTCTAACCCGACCCGATTCATAAAAAAAATCATTTTTATGTTAAAATCATTATTTTCACTTTAAGTATGAGTCGAGTTGACTCGTCTCATAGAAAATTATCCGTTAGACCGTATCACAAGATATTTATTCATAATGAAGAATATTTAAATAAACAAATAAACTAAGAGTTTTATTAACACTTTTTGGATAATAAAAACACTCCTCGTCGTATAATATTATAATAAAATGACGATTAAAAATAAATTAATAAATGTCAATATGAAGCTTAATTTCAGAGATGGTATAAATGTTAGATGTGGTTTTAGAAGATATATTTTTCTACGGCAAGATATATAACAATTTGTACTAAGTTATATAATTATATAAAAATGGATGGATTAGAATTTAATCATTTTGACGAACTATATATAGATTAAAATAAGGGAAATTTGTCAAAAAATCCCTATTTTCATTCTCAACCTTTTCTTTACTCTCTATCCCACTAAAACTTTGTTTCAACTCCCCATATCTATAAAATTTTCAATTTTATCCTTATATCTTTATTTTTAAATAATTGATTTTTCTTGTATAAATTATGGCCCATCATGCTTCCGTAAAATAAATTAAATCTTTTACCTCTTTGACCGGAGTACCACCGGGTTATATCCACCGTATTTTACGAACTGCTCCTCACAGTCCAACCACGCGATCGCAACCGATGGTTACCGACGCAGATTCCTTCAGCAGTACTTGGCACAACCCTAATTCGTTTCCTACCTTAGGGTGTACAATAAAAGATAAAATTTTGAAAATAATACATGAGAGGGGCTAAGAGCAAAGATCTCTTTATTCAAACACAAACATTTATTAATACATTGAAACCTCCTGTAGAGGAGGAGGAACTTGCTTAGCTACTTATAGTAGCCGGACTTGAAAAACACATAAACTAGAAAGAGAAAATATTACAATTTATTGTTGAAAGAAATAAGGAAAATGTTCGATGATCTTCGCTTCTTTCTTCCTGCCTTATTTATAGAAGGCTTCTTCGGATCTGAAATTCGGATTTCAAATCTTCATAAACCTTTACAGCTTGCATATGAACCATGTAGTGGTTGAGTGGTCTATTGAGATGGTCCCTCCATCTTCCTTGATTTGTCTTCTTCTAGATTATTAGTCTAGAAATCAACTTTTCATCTTCTTTCATCTCCCCGTGATACCAGTAGAGTTGAGTCTGAAAGAGATCCGCTGTAATTTCATTTCCTTCTTCTTGGAAATGTTTTATTAGCTCACTAAGAGCTTTCATCTCTTTTCTCTTGTATTTGATCCTTCTTTTTAAAACCTTCAGATATGTGTAATACATTTTCTTTAGGTTTCTTTCTGGTGTGGTTTACTGGTTCCCATTTACCCTTATTTATAATATGTTTTATGGGTCCAGTTTTCTTGTATTTTTATCAAATTTCCTTTATCTTTACAGATAAGGAATCCAATGTTCTTTGTCATTTTCCACCTATTATTGGTGGTCCTTGAATTTCACTCACATGATTTTTCACATGGTGGTCCTTCTTTTGGTGGTTGATCACCTGTGCACTTTCAATTTTGTCGAGGAATCTTTGGCTTTTTGTATCCTCGAGGAAAATGTGATGGTGGTCCTTCCCCACTTGTCCTTGTTTCGGTAAAATGTTTCCGATCAGATCTCGGTTTGAAACCTTTACCGAATTCTGGTTATTTATGATTCTGGCATTCAGGACAGATGTTTTCTGACCATCTTCCTATATGTGCCATATTTCAGAATTTCCGACGAGTCTCTTTACTTGCCGGCAGCTTGCTGTTCCACAGAAGATTTCTTTTCTTTTCAAATATTTTTTCTGCAAAACTTGTGGTTTTTTCTGTCATTGTATTTAACAGGAACGATCCATTCAATGAATTTTGATAAAATTTGAATGAAAACTTGACTTTGTCCATCTCAGTGAGACAGACCCATAAACCCCATGCTCTTCTGGTTGAAATATCGTCTTCAGTTATTGAAGCAACCAGGGGTGTTTCTTTTGTCGGAGGGTCCTTGATAAATTTTTGAATATTTGTAACTGGCCTCCTTAACTTGATGAAATGAAAGGCTTCGTGTGAACCTTTCCCTGCTGGCTCTGGTGCTGCACTGAAAAAGTATAGCCCCAAAACATCTCCTCTGGACAAATAGTCGTTATTTGCCCAAGTTTCATGAACAGCTTCCTGGATCCATTTAAGTAGTCCTGAAATTTTCGGAAAGCTGGGTGAATTGGTATAAACTGAGGCAAGATCCCCGAATTCATACCAGGCTTTGACTTCCTTGGGATATGAATTAGGATTCATCCATACCCTAGGATATTTCCCTGAAACATCAACCCTATTGGTAGCTGGGTTAATGCCAACTCTTGTTTATAATTTCTCCTAGTTTTGTTGGTAAACCTGAAATGGAGAAATTGCAACTTCATTAGTACCAACCTTAGATTTGCCTTTGTCAGTACGAGCCCTAAGGTTGATCTCTCCCTCTTCAATCCCCGAGGTGAAGGGTTGACTTGAGGACTTAAGATAAGGATCAGGAGTCTCAATTTTTGTTTCAGCCGACTCATCTAGAGATGATCCCGACTTAACACTTGTGCTAGGGGTATTTGAATCCCCTGCTCCAGGTATAGAGTCATGTACTCGAAAACTCTCCATTTGGGAAACCCATGGCTTCTCAATGCCTTGAAGGATAGGCCTTTGTGTTACAGACCATAACTGAGTATAAGCCTGTAAACATCCTGTAATTCGATCAGAGACAACTCTCTTATCGGCTTGTTGTAGTCTTCCCGCAACTTCTGCATTTAAGACCAGCTTGTTAAACTCGTTTTGATGCATTTCAAGGTGTTCCCTCAAATGCCTCTACATCTTGATGATGGCATCGATATCACCGCTGTCCATCTCTTGTTAAAAAATCTGCAAGAATATTTTCATGAGATTTTATTATCACAATATCAAAAATATAATTCTGACATAGTTCTTGCCATCTTAATAATCTGGCCTTATCAGGTTTAGACTCAATTCTATTCCTTAAGAAAGCTTTTACCTGTGTGTTATCAACTTTCAAAGTAAATTTCTTTGCAAGTAAAAATAATGGCCATTTTTCAAAAGCTCTTTTTACTGCATAGAATTCCTCGTCGTTGATATGCCATCTGATGGCTTCTGCATCTGAGAATAACCCACTGCAATATCTGCATGGTTGTTCTCCATCTGGTGTGAGCTTAGTAAGAACTGCTGCTCACCAATGGTCACTAGCATTGGTATATAATATCAGATCATCTTCGTCTTGAGGAATAGCCATTTTTGGAAGATTCTTACAAATTTCCTTTAAATAGACAAGTCCTTCTGTGTGTTCTTTTGTCCATATAAATCTTGCATATTTTTTCAATAATGGACTGAACACCTTTCTGTGTTTTGCTAGGTTTTTAATAAACATCCCAGCAAAATTAACAACTCCTAAAAAACTTTGAAGTTGTTTCTTGTCTTTGAGACTTTCTGGAAAATTCTGCACCTTTTCGACTATGTGGTCTTGCAAAATTATTCCTGACTCATCGATTTCAATTCCAAGGAATTCAATCTTTCTTGTTGCAATGACTGCTTTCTTTTCAGATAAAACTAGTCCTTCTTTTTTACAAACCTTAGAGAAAATCTCCAAGTGTTTAACTTGTTCATCCATATTTTTAGATGCTATTAAAACATCGTCAATATAAACAAAAATAAATTTAAAATAATATTTAAAAAGATTATCCATTTTCCTATGAAATTTCTGGGGTGAATTAGCTAATGCCATTGGTAATACTTCCCAAATATAATGTCCTTGAGGTGTGGAGAAAGCTGTAAATTTCTTGCTTTCTTCCTGCATCCGAATTTGATAGAATCCGGACTTACAGTCAAACTTAGAGAATATCTTGGCGTTGCGTATGCAACTAATCAAGTGTTCTCTATTAGGTATAAAATAACCATCAAACTCCAGAATCTTATTAATTTCTTGATAATTAATAACCAATCTAGGTTTTTCTCGTTTTATCTCACCATGGTTTCTTACCAGAAAGCCTGTACTACTATATGGTGACATACCTGCTTTGATTAAACCAAGGTTCAAATGTTCCTTGATTATAATCTGCATATCCCTTTGATCAATGATATTCATTGGGATAGGCTTGCAACGGACAAATTCATACTCTTTGCCTTCTTTAATTTTAAGGCAAGCTTTGAGTTGATTTCTGTCCCACCATGCCAAGGGATCTTCATTGTAATTTTCTTTGATCTTCTTCTTGACATCTTCTAATGATACCCTATATTTGAACTCTACTTCATTCGTTTGTAGAGTTATCTTCAGGCATTCTATATCTTCTGGTTGGAGTACTTTATCTGCTCTTAACTGGAGCATTGTTTCTCCAAACTGTCTAGAATCTTTCATTTTTGGGTTTAGAAATTTCCCTTCATCACCACGCTTTCTGCGAAACTGGATTGGTAATTTTCTTTAAAATGCCTCTCGTAGTCTCTGGACTATGATTTTGTGATCACAGGGTGTTGTGAACACTAATCGTCTAGTCTCATTCTCCTGAGTATAGGACTTGAACATTTGTAGGAAATTGTTTCCTAACAATATGTCAGCTCCTGTATCATGAAAATAAATTGGTGGTGTTTTCACCTTGTACCAAGGTGTTTGTCCAGCACCGCCAATCATGATTTTGGTCATCTTAATCCCTTTACATAAGATTAAGATTCTTCTGGAAAAATTTCTTCCAGCAATCTTTGGTAATTCTTCTTCCAAATTATTTGGAAAAACTCCTTGTTTTGCTGTGCAGATTCCAGCAACTGAATCAATATAAGCAGCAAAATATTCTGCTTTATATTGTTCATATAACATTTCTACTGGAATGTAGATGGAGAATGGACTTGTGGTCATTGGATTTTTCACATCTTATCATCTGCCATAAACTCCATTCCATACTCTAAATGTTTCCAAGGTTTGTGTTCCTCGAGAAACTCTAGTCCAAGAATCAGTCGATCTGATTCTTTCCCTAGAATTCCTTGAATATGAGCTTTCAATTCTCCGATATTAATCAGTCCTTGGTAAGTTTCTATTATAGGTTGTTCCAAATAATATATTGAATTACAAGGAAATTGATTCCTTTGTTTCGTAATATCAAATACTATTTCTACTTCTTTCTACCCTTCTGGGCATCTAATTTTTCATATTGTAGAAAAATTTTTCGGCTCCTGTTGGGTTTCTATGACATGCATTTTTCCCCACCTGTAACTAGTAATTCTATCTCCCTGAAAAGATAGTCTTCTTGATTCCAATCTAAGACTTTGATACCTTTGTAGAATCAGTTTGTCTTGTATTTGGATATCTGTTTCCTGTATTAAAGAAATCTCAACTCGTTCTGGATAAATTGCCTGAGCAACTTTTCCGAATATCTCAGGCATTTCAATGAACTCATTTCTAATAAGCTATTCGGAATGATGTGTATTAGATATAGCATATGAAATCTAATAAGTAATAGAATATGGTCTATTACCTTCTTTCATCAGCCTTTTTTCCTTGTAATTCTGATGTAATGTCAAGGCTCGGCTGAAATCTCGATCTTCCAAGTTGTAGGCTATCCTTGGATAGATTACTCCTACAATTTTTCCTGAACAGAGATTTCTTGAGATAGTTCCCAGTACTGAATCTTGTAGATTCCCCATTTTTTTATCGCATATAGCAATATCAATAGGTGAATCTATCCCTTCTTTGAAAGTAGCCTTTATCATAATCTGGATTGCTCCAATATGAATCCAGGACATAGTCCTTGCTACTTCTATCTTGAGTTTTGTAATTCCTCCTTAATTTCTTCGGAAGGAATTAACTGCATCTCCATTCTATTGCCTGTAAGTTCCATCGGGATTGCCATTTCCCTTCTAGAAACTTTATAGATTAGATGATGCTTTTTGTTTCTTAGGCCAAGACCTCCTAAGAACTTTTCTACATGTCATGCAGAGAATCCTTGATATCTCAGTATACTAGGATTTTCTCTCATGATCCATTGGACCATATTATGAGATATTGTTGTCTGGCTAAAAAACCCAGACAAATCTTCATGTGTTTCGTGTCGAAACACCTCGTCCTCAGTCAGATTCCGATTCTGTTCCATCAAATTCTTCCTGACTTAAGACCTTTTCTTCTTCATATATACTTTCATCAGAGGCAATGTCCTCAAATCGGTATACCTGAATAAGATCTTGGTAATAAACCGCTTCTTCAATATCCAAGGTTGGATCGAAGCGTTTAATACCTCTTTTTTCATTTTCTGGACAGTTGGTCGAGATATGACCTCTTGCTCCACATGTCCATCAATTACAATCCTTAAAACTTTCATTGGCTCTAGTATGAACTCTTCTGAAAGTTTTCTTCGTAGGTGTTTTTCTTGTGCTTCGAGATGTACTCGATGTCTGGGATGATATCCTACTCCTTGATGGTCCACTTCTTTGTCGAGATTTATAGGATCTGGCTTTCTGTCTAGACCAAACAGTTCTTGGTTTCCAAGAACTTCTTCCACTTCGAGCATAAGGATGAGTCCTAAAACTTTTTCTCTTATGCTTCTGTGGTTTACTTCCAATAATTGTTGGAAGATCATTCTCTTTACAACACAAAGGAGTTCTTTTGTTGATACCCCTTAAGCGTTTGTAATTCTTTTGTAATGCTGCCATGTGACACCATTCTGCCAATTTTCTTTTAAGAAAAGAGGCTCTTCGTGCCATTGTATCTGGATTTCCAGGTACATATTCTCTTATGAGCATTTCTCTCCAGGGATTTGGCATCTTTGCGAAGAAAAGTTGCATATCTATATCTTCTTCGACTCCTGAATTCCATCTATATTTAGTGAATAACATGATGTATTCATCCACTAAATATATATCATGTAATTCAAGACTATACTGAGCTTGAGTATATTTTTTCCTCTTCTCCGTATCTTGATTGTTAAAATATTCTACCCCTATAAATTGTGCTTTAAATAGGGTAGCCATTTTTCCGGCTATCTCGCTCAGAGATTCTCCGACCAGGACTGACTCTTTCATTTCTAATGAAGTCATGTCCCAAGCAATTTTCACTGATCCCATAAGACTCATTTCTAGAAGTTTAATGAATCCTTCCTTGTTGAGATCAAGTGTTCCTGCTGCGATTCTCATAGCAGATGTCCAATCATCTATGAGATCTTATCTGTTTTTGAAATCTAATACATCAAGGTTAAGCATAACCCCATAAGGATGTATCGGATCTAAAACAGTTTTCCCATAGGGAGTTTGGTGCAAGGGAATTTGATTTCTCCTTGTCCTTGTTCCCGCTGGGTGTGATTCTCCACCAGTATGGAAATCATATTGAGATTCTCTCATGTTAACATTCTGAGATCCAATACTTTCCCTTGGTGGTTCCTGAGTAGATGACCAGGTTATAGCAGGTATTTCACCTTCTGCCGTGTTCATATTTAGATCTACAACTTTGAGATTTGCGAAAGATTCCGCAAGCTCGTGTAGATCCTCTAGACCAATCCTCTCTAAAGTTGTCATCAGATAAATTTCTTTTCTGAGACAGATTTAATTAGATTGATCATCTTTTCTTCTTCAGTTAATGGTTTTGACACCACTTTGGCCTTCCCTTGTTGATGTAACAAAGGTTCGGTGCCAAATGATGGTGGTAACCATCCTCCTGAAGTTCTTTTACTAGAACCTGGTTATTGTTCTAGTTTCTGAATTCTTGTTTGAATATCCTTTAATATTCCAAGAATTTCTTCCTGGGTTTTAAGGATTTTTTCAACTCGTTGGGGTACAAAATATAGCATGTTGCCATAATTTTGTACCGTTTTCTGGATTTGTCTAAGATCTAAAGAGAGCTTAGACGAATCTGGTACTATCTCTAGAAATTTATTTGCTTGAATCATAAGTTTATCTGAAAATTTACATGAGGGTGCTGATGCGTCCCTTTCTGTTTCTGATATCTAACAATAGTTAGATGCTCTTGTATATATTCCAAAATTTTGGAATAAATCTTGTCAATTATTTTTCTCGAACCTAAGTTCGGATTCATAATTTTTCTAAATCCTCTTCCTCAAACATTTTAGTTTCTTTATAATAATAAATCATGTGTTTGAAATAAATCAACCTTAAGCTCTGATACCATTTTGAAAGTGCGGGGATCAATTAAAATCAAATAGGGAATAAGGGTAATTTTGTCAATTTTATGGTATTAGAGAGTTTAAAGAAAGGTTTTGATGTGTAGGAAGTTTGGGTAAAGTTGAGTTTGGGTTTGGGGAGTTATGAGCAATTTACCCTTAAAATAAATTAATTATTTATTATTTAAATATTATTATTATTTTTTTTTTCCCATTAACATAGCTCAAAGCATCCACATCAGGTCGGTCAATGTAAAAGGACAGAATATATAAATAGAATAATTAAACTAATAATTGCTCCATTTTGCTAGAAACACGTATAAATTAAAATTGGTATTTTCATTAATTATTGCATTAAATTAATTTTGTTGAAAGAAAAAGAAAATATACGACCGATAAACGTTTGAAAAAGGAAGGTCGCTGAGATAATATAATTTGGTCGAAACATTCTATCAGTTTTATACAACAACACACAAGTCGTTAAATTCCAGAGGGCTTACAGTTTATAACATGAACATCAATATAATATGTATATATATTTTTAATTTGTAAACTTATTTGACTTTCTTCAATCACTGAAATTCAAATTTGTGTGAAAAAAAATCTGTATGTTACGATTCGTTGGACAATGTTTGAAAAACGAACATGCCATTTATATATATATATATATATATATATATATATATATATATATATGAGTAGGTCTCTTGTGAGACGGTCTCACGAATCTTTATCTGTGAGACAGGTCAATCCTACCGATATTTACAATAAAAAGTAATACTCTTAGCATAAAAAGTAATAGTTTTTCATGGATGACCTAAATAAGAGATCCGTCTTATAAAATATGACTCGTAAGACTGTCTCACACAAGTTTTTATCTATATATATATATATATATATATATATATATATATATATATATATATAGATATTGTTAAAAAGAAAATGAGAAATTAGTGGAGAATAATACAAGACTCAATGCCATGCAGCTTGTTTTCATTTTCTTAAAACCAATTTCGATATCCGTATTATATATAATTAAAGTCGAGAGATTTTAGAGTAACTAATTTTATTATTATATATGTTTTTTAATTAACTAAAAATATTTTATTTTCAAATTACGAAATATTCTATTTCTATTTGATAAAAAAATATAATAAACCTCCCGTTCGAAGGGACGCTAGTTTAAAGAGAAAACAACACCACATTGAATTTTAGTTTAGAGAACATATTTTTCAACATAATTAATTATTTTAAATTCAAATTGTCACCTTTCTCAAATATATCACATTATTATATTATAATATATTAGAATACAATATAATCGTGTTAGTGATTGTCAATTAAATTGGACCAACCTAAGGCTTCGATCTCCTCCTTTTTTTTTTCTGCTATTTCCCTTTTCAAAAATTTGATATTTGTCTAAAAAATCTTATTTTCTCCTTCAAATAATTTATTTTCAAATTACATGAGATTTTTCTTGTTTTTGAGTTTTTTTTTTTATATACATTAGACCTCTAAGTAAGTATATATAGGTGTTCGGTTCAAATTTTGAACCGTATGCATGTAATATGAAAAATCTAACAATATAATATCTAAATATCATAAGAATTAATTTAGTCTTATGATCCACTCATGTCTAAAGCTAATTATGGATAAAATTATAAGATATTCAATATAAATTTATATATATTTGAGAAGATATGTGATGACTGTTAATGACCAAAGTTTGGGATCAGATTTCGGGCTCGAAACTCAATTGAACCAAGACAAAAACTTGTGTGAGACGGTCTCACATGTCGTATTTTGTGAGACGGATATCATATTTGGGTATCCATGAAAAATATTATTTTTAATGCTAAAAGTATTACTTTTTATTGTGAATATCGGTAGAGTTGACATGTCTCACAGACAAAGATTCGTGAGACCACCTACTCTTGTATCAAACATTTCCCCAACTTAAAAAAATGGCACTAATTAAATCAATTTTTACTCAAAAAAGACGTAGTCGGATTTACTTAAAAATCGAAATAACGCAACAAAAAAGAAAAAGAAAAAGTATGCTTGTTACTAAAACAAAACCAGACCGCAGAATTGAAACCAAACACAAGTTTTATTATACAATCAATTCATCAAATTAATTGAATCTGATAATAACAAAAAAACTCCTACTAATATGTTTGCGGTGACTTCGATTATATTCGATTGCACTCAAGATTTGGTAATCTAATGCCATAGAAGCCCACCAAAGATCCAAGCCCATAATCATTATTCAGTTGAGTCTGGTCAATGAAAATTAAAAATAGATCGATCAAACCAAATATTCTGACGAGTAAAAAAGTTTGGTATATTTATTTTCTCTGAATAAATTTTCGGGTGAATGAGAATTTAATCGATGAAATTAGCTATCTGGCTTGTAAGTCCAACAAGCATTTTCCCGTTTTACGTAACATTTTACGTCGTTTTTATGCTTATCTGGCTTGTTTGCATCATATTTTCACGGTTAATATTTGAAATTATTTTTGTTGTGCAGTGTTGACGATAACTCAAGATTATGAAAAAAAATTGATAAAAATGTAAACGATTGGATGCAAGCCACGTAAGCAAAGCCCTCGAGAAGTAGATGAAGAAAGAATTGATTCTAGTTTCACTTCAACAATTAACCCAATATTAAATCTACTAAAAATAATATTTTATTTCATTGTGCGGCTTCAGGTAAAAACTGAATTATCATAGATGTTTAATGCGTTTGAGGTTTATTGAAATAATTGATTTTTTTATTTGAATAAACTTAACAATTATATAAATAGATCGTTGAGTATTTTCGGAAAATTAGTCGTTGCTGATTTGAATAATATGTTAACTTTTTCCATGTGTTAACATTAAGATTAGGTTTCTTGTGAGACGGTCTCACAAATCTGTATCTGTGAGACGAGTCAACCCCACCGATATTCACAATAAAAAATAATATTTTTAGCATAAAAAGTAGAAGTATGTTTCTTATGAGACGGTCTCACGAATCTTTATTTGTGAGACGGATCAACTCTACCGATATTCACAATAAAAAGTAATACTCTTAGCATAAAAAGTAATACTTTTTCATGGATGACCCAAATAAGAGATTCGTCTCACAAAATACGACCCGTGAGACCGTCTCATACAAATTTTTGCCAAAAGTAATATTTTTTCATGAATGACCCAAATAAGAGATCTGTCTCACAAAATACGAGTTTTTGCCTAACATTAATTGGTCCGGTATATTGGTCATCTTGTTTGAATTGAATTTTCCCTCGAAAATTCTAGTTGCTCGACACTTCCCATGATTAATTATTTAATTAAATTTTATTTGATTTTATATTTTAAGTTTATTTATAAATTCATTACCCCTTCTTTAATTTGATTCGTCTAGATTAAGTTTAATAACAAACATCTTAATAATTACATATCGATTTGCGTGAGAACGACTCGGACTCTAAATCCGGCTGATTATAATTTAACCTAGTACTTGCTAGTCTCAACCGATTTTCGATGGTCATTCTCCGCCCTATAAAATTAGTGTTTTATTTAGATGATAAATACGTTAAATATGATGTTTTGTTTACGATTTATTGTACTTTATTTATATACAATAATTTGTGCATTTAATTTTTAATAATTCTCATAAATAAGGTTTTGTACCTCGATATAAACTAACGATATAATGAATTTTATTTTGGTTTTTTTTTTTGATTAATGAATTGATTAAATTTACAATTGGGCTTTAAATTATCCCATCTACTTGGTGGGCTAATTACTAGAACTTTGACCACAAGACTTAGGTCCATACATATATATTTGATTTTTTCCAATTTGTTTGGACTTTTATGATGGATGCGATTGAGCACTTTTGTGCTAAATCCATATTTTCTTTATTTAAAAAATTATTTGAAAAAAATGTGTTTGAACATGATGGTCCTCACTCGTCACCCTTCAATTAGGAGTTTTGCATAAATCTCAGTGTCCAATTTTATATTTTATTTTTATATTTGTATATCAAGATATCGTGTCTGAGACTAATATCTAAGATCTTTGTATCACATGAGTTATAAACGACGTATTGAGTGACCCTAAGTTTTTAAATAATTGATTGATCGAGAGGGTGTGGAACTAACGGCAATCAATGATAACGAAATGTGCCATAAATACACCGTAATATATTAATATTATATCTCTCTTTAACCGTTGTTGACTCCTAGAAGATATAGAAATTTAATTCAACCATTAATCATTTGGATTGTGCGTAGGCATGAAATGTTGGGTCTTTAATTTTTCAACAAGTCAATCGAAAATAGTTCGTTGCTCGGATATTAATATGCTAAGTTTGGTCTGATTACGATTTTAACTTTATAGCAATCAAATCTCCGTTTTAGTTGGCCATCTCTTCTTACTTTCCACTTTTAATCCTATTTCTATGAGATTGCACACTACGTAGGTAGCTGTGCAGGTGAGGCGTCTGTCGGTCCTATAAACGACGGAACTTCGATATAAAATTAAGTTTTGCTGACATAACCGATATATTCATAGTTATATTGAAAAAAAACTATATTTTCAAAACAAGTGAAGACAACGAAATAATAGTTAAATTTGAATATTGAAATAACTCAAATTGCAATAAGGCCAATTTATTTTTCCATTTAAGATAATTCCACAATTTTTTCGGTATATCAATATCAAATATTCGAATACCCAAAATAGATGTGGCGTGACAGGTTTTTTGCCGCAGTAGGATGACAAAAACTTGTGTGGGAGGATCTCACATGTCGTATTTTGTGAGACGGATATCTTATTTGAGTCATCCAATGAAAAATATTACTTTTTATGCTCAGTGTATTACTTTTTATTGTGAATAGCGGTAAGGTTGACCCGTCTCACAGATGAAGATTCGTTAGACCGTCTCACAAGAGATCAGCTCCATTAGGATTAGACAAAGCCATATCACTTGTGTCTTTATTTTTATGGATTTATGATGGATTCTGATTTCTATGAAGAAATTGATCTTTTTGGGTAGAAAATGGGGGGAAAAAACAAAACGAAACAAAACTTGGAATCTTAAATCATTATTCTTGTATTTTAATTTACTAATTTCGATATTATACACCTAAATTTTGAAATACCTGTACACCTGTATGTATATATCCAATATCTTCCTTTCTTAATTCTTTAATCTTGACCTATGAATATCTCTATATATCAAAATTGAAAATTAGATATATTCACTACAAGAAAAATGATTTTCCGCAGCACGTCATCAACATCGTGCATTAAAAACACGCTGCGAGTACTACTTTTAACGAAGTGCACCCATATGTGCGCTGTTAATATTGTTGCACTTGACAGAAATAACGGCGTGCATCAAAAGCACGCCGCAGATAGTAATATCCGCAGCATGCATTTATGTGTGCTGTTAATAAATTATATAAACGACAACGTGCAGTTATATGTGAGCTGTTAATAACCTATGCAATCTTCGCAGCGCACAATAAAGATACGCCGTTAATAGTATTATTAACAGCGTGCATGTTTATGTGCGCTGTTAAAACTAAATCATTTTTTTTAAAAAAAACGTGTTTAGACATTAACGGCGTACATTAATCGCACGCCGTCAATAGTATTATTCACGGCATGCGCATTATTAACATGCTGCGGAAAATGGGTGTGAATTTTAAAATTAACGACGGTTTTAATGAAACTGTCGCTAATTTAAAGGTTGCGACGGTTTAAAAAACCGTCTCTAAATTTAGCGACGGCTTATAATAATCCATCGCTAACAGTCGCAAATTGCCTATAAATATCCGATTTTCATTTTTCCTCTACATCACTTTACAACACTTAAATTTATTTTTATACGATTTTAGTTTCGATTTAAATACGTTTTTTGTTTAAATATTTGGTTAATTTTTTAAGTGTTAGTTAAGATTATAATAGTTGTATTGTAGTTTTTTTTAAAATTTATTAAATTATAAAAGTAAATTTTTTTCTTTTTTACGAAAAATTTAGCGACGGTTTTTTACCCGTCGCGTAATGTAGCGACGGAACCGTCGCTAAATTTAAAGACTGTCGCTAAATTAGCGACGGATTATACACTGTCGCTAAAGTAGCGACGGCGTAGAACCGTCTAATTTTAGATTTTCTATGAGTATTAACGGCGTACATTGCACGCTGCGGATAGTTGTATTCACGGCGTGCATATGCACGCCGTGGCTAATAGTATTAACAGCGTGCACATGTACGTCGCGGATAATCTTGAACTTGCAAAAGCTTGCAACTTTGCAGCATGCAATGTGCGATGCGGAAAGAGAATTTGCGCACTGCGAAAAGCCATTTTTGTTGTAGTGATTTAACAACTGAAATTTGAATTCCTTGGATAGTTTTACAAAAAGATATAATTATTATCTAACACGTCATATAATATTGGCAATATTTAAAAAATATTTGATAACTCAGTACAAATTTTGAGTAAAAAATAATACACCGAGTTTGAAATTTGCGGGTTTTACATCCCTCACTTCTTATGGGAAGTTTCGTCATCAAAACTTGGGTTGACTTGGTCTATGAAAAGATAAGGATATCGTTCTCGCCTTCTTTCTTCCAACTCCCACGTGGCTTCCCTTTACGTATGATTAGACCATTGTACCTTGACGTAGGGAACGGTATAGGGAACAGTGTACCATCTTCGTACTTGGTCCTTGTTATCCACGATTCAAATGAGTATATATTTGTACTTCAGTTCTTCTCACAAGTTACCTTCAGTCATGAGTGGTTCAACTTCCAATACATGACTTGGGTTCGGAATATATTTCCTTAACTGGAACACATGAAAGACGTTTTTGATTCTTGACATAACTGGCGGCAATGCTAGCCTGTAAGCTAGTGTACCCAATTTCTCAAAGATTTTGAATGGTCCTACATATCGGGGGTTCAATTTCCAGCTTTGCTGAATCGAAAAACCCTTTTCATTGGAGAGACTTTCACGTAGGCTTTTTCACCGATGGTGAATTCCACATGTCTTCTTTTTAGACCACCCCAGCTTTTCTGTCGGTCCTCTCTCTAACGATTGCTACCTTGTCCACTGTCATTTGCACGAGTTCTGGTCAAATAATGGCTTCTTCTCCCACTTCATGCCAATACAGGGTTGATCAACATATCATTTCATGAAAAGCTTCGCATGGGTTCATTCCAATGCTGTTGTTGTATTTGTTATTGTATGCGAACTCATATAATGGTAAATGAGTGCCCCAATTGCTACTGAAATCTGGGGAGCATGCTTGCAACATATCTTATAGGGTTTGTATTTTTCTCTCGGTTTGACCATCGGTCTTTGGGTGATAGGCTGTACTGAATGCAATCTTAGTTCCCATGGCTTCTTAAAAGCTCTTCCAAAAGTGTGAGACAAATATTGGATTCTGTCGGACAAGATGCTAGCCAGTACTCCGTGTAATCATACTATGTTGTCGATGTACATGATAGCAGAAAGTGTGCAGTTTTTGTGAGTCTATCTACGATGATCCAAATTTCTTTTGTGACCCTGTCTTGACTTTCGTAAACCTACCACAAAGTCCATGAAGTTTTTTTGTCATTTCCATTATGGATTTTCTAACGATTGTAGTAATCCCCAGGTCGTTGATGCTCGGCTCTTACCTGTTGACATGCTTGACATCTAGAGACAAATTATGCTACATCTCTCTTCATTCTGTTCCACCAAAAATTTTTCTTAAGATCTCTGTTCAGTTTTGTTTTGCCAGGGTGAATCGAGAACTTTGGCTTTTGTGCTTTGATCATCACCTCTTGGCGAAGGTTATTTGTGTAGGGTACGCACAACCATCCTCTCATCCATAGGATCCCTTTGTCGTCGATTAGAAGATCTTAAGACACCTCTTCTTTGACTTTAACTTGGCGGTTTCTCGCAAACTGGGAAGGGAGTGAAGCTAGGATCACTTTACTCATGTTCTTCCAACTTAAAGCATCAGCCACCTTGTTTGTTTTACTCAAATCGATGGTAGCTTATGGTCAAGTCCGAGTCCTTCAAAAGTCTAATCCACCGTCTTTGCTTCATATTTAATTCCTTTTCGGTGAAAAAATATTTTAGGCTTTGTTGGTATGTTAATATTTTATAATCGGCACCATATAAATAGTGTCTCCAAATTTTCAAGGCAAAGACCATTGTTGCCAACTCAAGATCATGGATAGGGTAGTTTTACTCATGTGGTTTCAATTGACTTGATGCATAGGAAATCAGTATTCCTTCTTGCATGAGTACGCATCCTAGGCCTTCTTTTGATGCGTCATTGTAGATGGTAAAATCCTTATCCACAATAAACAATACTAACATTGGTGTGGATGTGAGATTTTCCTTCAATGGCTGGAAAATTTTTTCACATCCTTCGCTCAAGGTGAATTTGGAGTTCTTCTGTATGAGTTTTTGTCACTGGTATGACTATTGAAGAGAAACCTTCGACGAACTTCCGATAATATCCTGCTAATCCAAGGAAGCTCCTAATGTCAGTTGCATTCTTAGGACTCGAAAAATCTAGAATGGTCTCTACTTTATTGGGATCGACTGATACTCCTGCTTCTGAGATAACATGACCTAAGAAAGAAACACTCCTTACCCAGAATTTGCATTTCCTGAACTTGATGTAGAGCTCATTCTCCCTTGATGTTTGTATAGTGAGGCGGAGGTACTCTTTGTGGTCTTCCTCACTTGGAGAATAGACAAAGATGACATTGATGAATACCACTATGAATTTGTTAAGGAATAACTTGAACACCCTGTTCATTAGATCCATGAAGACTGTTGGTGCATTTTTCAAGCCAAAAGGCATACGATGAACTCATATGCATGTACCTTGTTCAGAAGGTTGTCATGGGAATATATTCTGCCCTGACCTTCAATTGGTGGTAGCATATTCTAAGATCTATGTAATGGCCGAGATTCTTGTTGATATGTCTGAATTGATATATATAGTATGAATAAGAAATGCAAGAACAGACGGGGAGAAACGACGTGCAAACCTTGGGTTTATTTGCAAAGTGCCACCGCCCCCGCACTCCATTTTCTACCGCACCCGCGGTGTATGGACAGTAGGGTATGAGAGTTGCTACTGGAGACAGACCGCACCCGCGGTGCTAGACAGACCGCACCCGCGGTGTATGGACAGTAGGGTATGAGAGTTGCTACTGGAGATTGAGCGCACCCGCGGTGCTAGACAGACCGCACCCGCGGTGTTGTTCCAGTAGGGTCAGCGCACCCGCATTAAAAGACAGAGCGCACCCGTGGTCCAAGCTTCGGGGAAAGTTGATGCATATCAATACATGGAGCGCACCCGCGGTGCAAAAGTGAGCGCACCCGCGGTGCGACGTGCAGTATGAAGGTTTAGCCATTTGTTTGACATGCAATTGAGATATATATATATATATATATATATATATATATATATATATATATATGTATTGATTCTCACGATTTCAGCAGAAGAAATCGTGGGTTTTCCTTCAACAAATTCCTTGAAGCTTTTCATATCTTCAAATAGTGATTTTGAGATATCCGTGTATCAGAAGTCGAATCCGAACGCATTATCGTACTCCTCTCGCTACGAGCTATACAAGGACGTAAGTTTTAATAAGTTTTGAGATGATTTGGAAACATGACATTGTTCGATTTGAATATGAACCAGATATGGTGTTTCTGATATAGTAGGCATCGCATAATTGAAGTCAGATCGCAGAACAGACTGTGTATGCAATTGTTATTTCGAAAGATATTGATTGAGATTTGGTATCAGAGTAGTGTTGTTACTGATTTTAAGTGTACCGATATTGAGATTATGAATTGTATTGATACTGATTATGAATTCTGGTAGTATCTCTGGATGTTGAAATTGACGGGGTTATCAAGACTGTATTGTTATGCCGTCGAAACATCAGTTGATTGAGATTGATCAGATTCAGTAATGATTTCGATTGTATCGTGATATTGTTGATATGAATAAGAATGTATATTGTTCCGATATGGATCAGATTATGTATTGATTTGAGTATTGAACAGAACAGGTTTTGAATTGAGTTATATACTGATATTGTATTTATGCAATTGTCATTGCCAGACTGGTTATGGACCGATTGGAATACAAGACTTCATCTTCATCAGACCGAGAAGAGAAAGGTATAAGTCGATGTTAACTGGGAGATCGACTTGAGTTAGATTCTACTCAAGTTTCCCTAAACCACATACTTGTATGGTATTGTTTTTATACCTTTGTGTTTTAATGATTATGTTTATTCTATTGAATTAGAAGTAGAAAGCAAAGAGCTATTAAGTAAGAGTCACTGACAGAGGGGTTAGATTTTGACAGTATAGTCACTGACCCATTGCACCTTGTCAGACTAGGCTTAGTCTTGGTAGATACGCCAAGGCACTGGACGTTTGGTGTATCGATGTGCTTAAAATACAGATATTGTTCTTATTGTAGATTATTCGATACAGCTAGACCAAAGTCCAGAAATAAGAACGTACCGCCACTGCGACTGTTGGTAGTAGGTGGGAGACTTGTTACGTTCTTATTCACCGGGATCCCTAGACTAGATTAGAATGAGAGATGAGTCGAGTTTTAGATATCGAGACTAGAACTTGATTTACAGATTTGTATTGATTTATGTTTCGTAGATTACGATTCAGATATTATTTACAGATTGGTATTGATACATGTTGGTTGATTATGCTACATGTGATAAGATATAATTCATGCTTTTATGTTAATTCAGTTAACTGCATGTATACATTATTTATACTGGGATTTATTCTCACCGGAGTATCCGGCCGTTGTCTTGTTTGTATGTGTGCATGACAACAGGTGGGGAAGGATCAGGGTCAAGAGGATGATGAGAGATCGAGATTAGAGTGGTGATTCCGGACTTGGATGTAGACTTGGTTTAATACTGGAAACTAGTAGTTGAACCTTAGACTAGTTTGAATAATTGTTGTACATTATTGTACTTTTATACTGAGATGTATATTAGTTAAATTCCATTACGTTCCACACTTATATTTTAAAAAGAAAAATTTTTAGACCCTGTTTATCTTAATTGATAATTAAATCTCAAAGATGATTAAAAAGATGATTAGCGTCCGGGTCCCCACAACAGGTGGTATCAGAGCGACAGATCCTTTAGACTTAGATAGAAGAGAATGAGCGGGGTAGAGTGAGTTTTCTTTCCTGGCATGTGATTGCTAGCATGATATTTATTTTAATGTTGACTTACATTGTGTGTGCTAGCATGACATTATGCTTTACTGCTTTAAATACATGTTATCTAATTATCTGATTTGAATTGGTAATATGTATTATTGAGTATGAATCAGATTTGATTCTTGATCAGCAGTAAGATGATCAGAGAAAGATTGGAACGGATTTGTAGTATTTGAGTACTAATGTTTTGATAAGCAGATATACCTCCACGGAGAATTCCAGAAAGGGGTAGTACTTCGACTAAACAGATAGATGTATCAGAAACTCAGATGGAAATACAGTTGAAAGAATTTCAGTTATTTCAGCCGCCGATTTTGAGTGGTATCGAGACGTCGGAAGATTGTGAGAACTGGTTTGATGACATAGAAATACTGTTTGATTTACTTGATTATTCAGATGAGCAGAGAATTAAACTGATATTCCACCAGTTACGAGAAGCCGCCAGGAGTTGGTGGATTACAAGTAAAAGAATGCTAGAACAGAAAGGTACAGTGATTTCGTGGGAAATATTCAGAACTGAATTTTATCGAAGATTTTTCTCAATTTCGTACCGAGAGGACAAGAAAGCAGAGTTTGAGAATTTGAGACAAGGTCAACTGAATATTGAAGAATATGTTGGTAAATTCTCTACTCTACTGCGTTTTGCTCCTAATATAATTGGGAATGATGAAGCTGTAGCGGATCAGTTCATCAGAGGATTGAACTCGGAGATAGTTGCATTGATGAATATGCAGCGACCTTACCATTTTGTTGATGCCATGAGTATAGCGAAGAGAGCGGAGGCGAGTCTGATTAGACAACTAAAAAGGGTGTGTGAGATGCAACCCCAGACACAGCAATCCCCTTTCCGATTTGATCGCGGCAGCACGAGTGGAAAGCAAGATTTGCTGAAAGCTCGAAAGAAACCATTCAAGAAGTTAGGTAGCGGACTGAGCGGTTCAACTAGCTCCAGTGGTTCCAGCCCAAGTTATACTGGAATGTATTGCAGGATTTGCGGAGGGAGACATTCCACAGAGCAATGCCAGGGAGTGACTGGTAGTTGCCATATCTGTCGACAGTCTGGACATTTTGCAAGAGTCTGTCCATAGAGAGTTTCCCGAAGATTTCAGGGATCAGGACCATATGGTGGTAGTGACCGAGAAACAGACCCAAGAGGCACTTGATGATATAGTGGCAGGTACTGTTCTTTTATGATTATATTGCATATGTATTGATATATATTAATGCATTTCTTACGATTGTCTTTGACTGAGTTGCATTGATATATACGGTACCTGTTGGGTCTGTATTGCTGTAGTATTAATTTTTGTACCTTCTGGGAAAGAAAAATTGATATCAGAGATTTCTGTGAAATATCGTATACTACAGTAAGATGAGAATATGATTGAGTTGGATTATGATGTACTTGTGTTTTCTGATTTGACCGCATTATTGATATTAATATGCTGAACAAGTACAGAACTATTATATATTCCTTGCAGGAGAGTATAAAATTCACACCAGATATGGCTGATGAGTAGAAATTCCACGGTAAGAATTCTAGATCTAGAATTCCTTTGATATCTGTATTATTTATGACTCGATTGATACAGAAAGGAACAGATGGTATCCTTATGTATTCAGTAGACGTACTGAAATCAAGCCTAACATTGGCAGATTTGCCAATGATGTACGAGTTGGCTGATGGTTGTCCAAATGAGATTCCGGATTTGCCTCGAATTGAAAGAGAGACTTCAGAATTGAATTAAGATCAAGTACTGTTTGTGCTTTAGAATTCAGTACAGAATGATATTAAATGTACAGAATGACACTGAATGAATTGAAAGAATTGAAAGATCAGTAGAAGAGTACCGACCAGAAGTTACATCTGATTTAGTGTTTCTCGTTGTCATGTTTCAGTAGGTTCCGAGATATTCTGTTGAGTTCATGCTTGTTGTATCTATGATAGCTTGATATACTTACAGCATCTGATTGACTGAATCGAATATCTGAGGATTGTATTGAATACTCTGAAAACTGTAATTATTGTATACAGAAATTATTCAAATATGAATTCTGCTTGAAACAGATTGTATTCAGAATATGCGATATCTGAAGTTAGTATACCGATTGATTTTGACACAGTTGAGATCAGAATCAGTGACTGAGAATGATACCGATATCAGACTTATCAGAAATATCAGGAATATAAGAAATTTCAGAAATGTCAGAAATGTAAGAAATGTATGTTTGGTCTGAATTGACAGATTTTCGTATACGATTGTTGTTTTGTGTCTGCCTGAGTATTGTAATATTTCTACGGCCGTATTTGATACAGATCAATGTGAACCGTTGAGATTATATACAGTTCAATCCGAATCAGAGCTGATTTCGAGAATTAAAGCAGTTTAGAAATGTGATCAGAATGTTCAGAACTTAATTTCGATAATCAGAGCAGAACATCGAACAAAGTAACAGATATGTGATTTTACTGTATGAGAATGATTATCTTGTGATGTCAAATGTTTCAGAATGGTACAACAGGATTTGATATCGATAGTCAAAACAGAGTGGCAATCAGAATACCAGGTAGGTATTTTTTTATTTACATTAAGAACTGATTGTTGGTGCATCTTTCGAATATGAAATGATAGATAGAGGCAGAAAAGCACAGTATTAGATTCAGTATTATTTTGATTACTGAGAATGTATGATAATTCGAACAGACAGTTTTGAGAAAGATAGATTAAATTCGTTGTGGCAGAATTTATACTGAAATGTTGGCAGAATTTGTGCTGAAATGTCTGAATCGCCATAAATGAAGATAGAAAGATAGAGATCAGAAGAGTTATTACAGAATTTGTATATTTCTGACTAGACATGGGGAGTATATTTCGATGAATTTCGTAATGAGATTACTGCAATACTTTCCAGATTGTGATATGATATGATTGACAGATTGTTCGATCTATATTTATTAGTTTGTACAAGATGACGTACAAACATGACCAAATGACACAGATCGATGTCAGAAAAGTGGTCAGAATAACTAGAATGCCGAAGTAGAGTATATCAGATTGTGATTTTGTTTGATTTTGTGCTTGTGGCAGAATATACCACGAACTCTTTTCTATACTATCCAGATATGGGAAGTTATTTATAGAGCCGTAGTGCTGGATGTTAGCACTAGTGAAAACGAAGCATTATTACTTTGTGCATTCTGGTACAATGAGAACTGCAGATTTCCTGTGTATAAGGATAATGACTCAAAGATATCTGAGATAAGATCTGATACAGTCAGAGATAGAGCAAGAAAAATGAAATTGATTCAGAAGAAAATGAAAATTATTCTGTTGTTGAAAACACAGTAAGATTTTCAGAATATCAAAGAGACTATTTGAGGGATAGAATCTGATATGAGACTGCGATTTCAAAATGATTTCATTGAGATGACTTTACCTCTTTTATACGATTCGTTCGATAGCTGAATTGATTGCCTGTGATTTCGAGGACGAAATCGTATCTAGGGGGGGGAGAAATGTAATGGCCGAGATTCTTGTTGATATGTCTGAATTGATATATATAGTATGAATAAGAAATGCAAGAACAGACGGGGAGAAACGACGTGCAAACCTTGGGTTTATTTGCAAAGTGCCACCGCCCCCGCACTCCATTTTCTACCGCACCTGCGGTGTATAGACAGTAGGGTATGAGAGTTGCTACTGGAGATTGAGCGCACCCGCGGTGCTAGACAGACCGCACCCGCAGTGTTGTTCCAGTAGGGTCAGCGCACCCGCGTTAAAAGACAGAGCGCACCCGCGGTCCAAGCTTCGGGGAAAGTTGATGCATATCAATACATGGAGCGCACCCGCGGTACAAAAGTGAGCGCACCCGCGGTGCGACGTGCAGTATGAAGGTTTAGCCATTTGTTTGACATGCAATTGAGATATATATATATATATATATATATATATGTATTGATTCTCACGATTTCAGCAGAAGAAATCGTGGGTTTTCCTTCAACAAATTCCTTGAAGCTTTTCATATCTTCAAATAGTGATTTTGAGATATCCGTGTATCAGAAGTCGAATCCGAACGCAGTATCGTACTCCTCTTGCTACGAGCTATACAAGTACGTAAGTTTTATTAAGTTTTGAGATGATTTGGAAACATGATATTGTTCGATTTGAATATGAACCAGATATGGTGTTTTTGATATAGTAGGCATCGCATAATTGAAGTCAGATCGCAGAACAGACTGTGTATACAATTGTTATGATTTTCGAAAGATATTGATTGAGATTTGATATCAGAGTAGTGTTGTTACTGATTTTAAGTGTACCGATATTGAGATTATGAATTGTATTGATACTGATTATGAATTCTGGTAGTATCTCTGGGATGTTGAAATTGACGGGGTTATCAAGATTGTATTGTTATGCCGTCGAAACATCAGTTGATTGAGATTGATCAGATTCAGTAATGATTTCGATTGTATCGTGATATTGTTGATATGAATAAGATTGTATATTGTTCCGATATGGATCAGATTATGTATTGATTTGAGTATTGACCAGAACAGGTTTTGAATTGAGTTATATACTGATATTGTATTTATGCAATTGTCATTGCCAGACTGGTTATGGACCGATTGGAATACAAGACTTTGTCTTCATCAGACCGAGAAGAGAAAGGTATAAGTCGATGTTAACTGGGAGATCGACTTGAGTTAGATTCTACTCAAGTTTCCCTAAACCACATACTTGTATGGTATTGTTTTTATACCTTTGTGTTTTAATGATTATGTTTATTCTATTGAATTAGAAGTAGAAAGCAGAGAGCTATTAAGTAAGAGTCACTGACAGAGGGGTTAGATTTTGACAGTATAGTCACTGACCCATTGCACCTTGTCAGAATAGGCTTAGTCTTGGTAGATACGCCAAGGCACTGGACGTTTGGTGTATCGATGTGCTTAAGATACAGAAATTGTTCTTATTGTAGATTATTCGATACAGCTAGACCAAAGTCCAGAAATAAGAACGTACCGCCACTGCGACTGGTGGTAGTAGGTGGGAGACTTGTTACGTTCTTATTCACCGGGATCCCTAGACTAGATTAGAATGAGAGATGAGTCGAGTTTTAGATATCGAGACTAGAACTTGATTTACAGATTTGTATTGATTTATGTTTCGTAGATTACGATTCAGATATTATTTACAGATTGGTATTGATACATGTTGGTTGATTATGCTACATGTGATAAGATATAATTCATGCTTTTATGTTAATTCAGTTAACTGCATGTATACATTATTTATACTGGGATTTATTCTCACCGGAGTATCCGGCCGTTGTCTTGTTTGTATGTGTGCATGACAACAGGTGGGGAAGGATCAGGGTCAAGAGGATGATGAGAGATCGAGATTAGAGTGGTGATTCCGGACTTGGATGTAGACTTGGTTTAATACTGGAAACTAGTAGTTGAACCTTAGACTAGTTTGAATAATTGTTGTACATTATTGTACTTTTATACTGAGATGTATATTAGTTAAATTCCATTACGTTCCGCACTTATATTTTAAAAAGAAAAATTTTTAGACCCTGTTTATCTTAATTGATAATTAAATCCCAAAGATGATTAAGAAGATGATTAGCATCCGGGTCCCCACAATCTAGTCTGGAAAATACTGTAGCTCCATTAAGATGATCGAACAGATCGTCTATAATAGGAAGGGAGTACTTGTTCATGATTGTTATCTTGTTTAGTTGTTTATAATCAAATCAAAACCTCGTG
The DNA here is from genome assembly GCF_025594145.1 of Primulina tabacum. NCBI lineage: Eukaryota > Viridiplantae > Streptophyta > Magnoliopsida > Lamiales > Gesneriaceae > Primulina > Primulina tabacum. Next base: position 107,899 of record NW_027459740.1, on the reverse strand, counting down.
TTTCAGAGCATATAATATTAGAGCGGGCTTCACAAATTTGAAGCTATCCTACCTACCAACTCGGTTATCAGAAGACCTTCTTGATCAATCATGCACAATAAACAAGTAAATCAGAAACACATAATGACTCCCATTGAGATACAAAGTTGTTGTAGTATTCTCTCTCATCACTGTCAACTTTTTAGAGTTGTTGATTGCTATTTTTGGAAATACGCCAAAAAATCATTAAATCCAATATAATATGGTTCAAGAAAAGATAAGGATACATTTATTTTGTATCAGAAAAAGAAAAATTCAAACGTTTCAAATATTTGAACGCGAGAATTGAGAGAAACTAAAAATTGAGAGTGTCTTCATTTATTTGAGACTGCCCGAACTATTAGAGTAGGTGCCCGTCGAGCCAAGTGTTGGCCGAGTGTTCACAATGAAACTCTATGAATAAATAATCTTTATTTTAATAATATTTTAAATTATTATTGGCACATCTTTATCTGAATACCCATGCTAGTTGCATAGATAAAGCCCTTGAATATACAAATAGTAGAAAGAATATGAGATGCTCATATGATGAGTATCATGAAACTCATATTTAGAATACTGTATATTCTAAACAGTTCCTAGTCGATTCAGCCGCGGCTAAAAAGGATATAGGCCGCTCGAGTTCGAGACTGGTATCTGCGATGTGAGTATCATGTTTCATTGGTAGGGAACATTGTGATGTCCGAGCATGCAGATAGGTGCTCCTGGTAGAGTGCACTGAACAACCCTCCATAAAGGACTTTCCAAGTGGTTCTTACTTATCGAGTGGAAAAGTCCTAGTTTATGGTTGTACACCATTAGTCCTTATGACCCGGGACAACATTGAGACTCTATGTGCTAGAATTACACTTTGACTTGTTTACCGACTCTCATGGGGTCATCAGGTGGCAAGGTTGGGTGTTCTGTCGAAACATATAGGAGTCGATGCATTGTAGTCGGGGATTCACCGCTTACCTTCGGGTATGGATATCCTATGTGTTCTCATGTGTATGTAGGTTGAAATATCTGATCAGAGTATGGTGGTAATTATGAAAGGGGTTTCATAGATTACACCATCGATGCAACTACGACATGACACATAGTATCGATTCATTGACAACTCTCGATAAACCAATGGTTGTCGAATCGGTCGGGATATATGAGTTGAAGGGACCGTACTGTACGCTAACCATAATTGAATGGTTCTTGCAGGCACTATCATTTGATACCTAGGGAATCATGTAAGCGATGCTGCTAGGTGTTTAACATGATTGGTTGGGTACTATAAGACTTGAGTTCTGACGTTCTTGTTATCAAGGAGTTGATAAGTAAGAATGGAGCAATTGGGGTATGCTCGTATAAGGACATGTTTAGTCCGAATCACATGGAGATGTGAACCCACGGTTAGTTGTATCAATGAACCATTGAGGGCCACACAAGTACTAGCTTTCTAGATCCCGTTGAGAAGTAAAATAGTTCAAAGTGTTGAACGGCTTATAAATGAGTTTATAGGCGTAAAGAAAAATAGAAGTATGACTTCTATGAGAGAAATGTAACTTTTAATTTATGAATGTGTTCCTAAATTAAAAGTTGGCCAAGTAAATAATGTATTTGAAAATTGTGATTTTCATAAACATTATTATGGACTAAATTAAATTAATTCAAGTGTTGAATTAATTAAACATTAGTGGGCCTAATAGAGTACAAATAATTAAATTAATTCAAGTGTTGGATTAATTAAACAATATTGGGCCTTGTAGAGCCCAATTAGAGATAATTATTAAACAAGTGGGCTTGAGTAAAATCAAGTAAACTTTAAATGGGCTCAAATGTGTTTGAGAAATTTAAAATAAAAGTCCATGGGCCTTGTAATTGTTACAAGCCTAAATAGATTTGCATGCATGGGAGGTGAAAGGTTGGGAGACAACTTTTTCTATAATCAAGGCATGGGATGCAAAAAGGGTTTAATTTTTTCCCACTACAAAGAAAAGTCTTCCCTTCCCTCCTACATATGTGTGATGGCCGAAACTAAGGGGAATTATTCTCTCAAATTTTTCTCTCATTTTGTTCTTCAATTTGTTGGAGAAAACACTCTCTTCTCTGTGAAAAATCTTCTTATTTTTCTAGTGCAAAATAAGAAGGGTTCTAGCTAGTTAGTGGTGGGCTTGATTTTGAAGGAAAGGAGGAAGCTTGTAGATCAACTCATCCATTCAAGAGCTAAGGTGTTTACACCTTAGTTGGAGCCATCATCAACCTCAAGAGGTTGGTAGGTATGATTTCTTTACACCCTATGAATGTCATAGTTGTGTTTTTGTTTATGCTACAACACTAGTACATAGGTGGCCGAAATTTTCTTGGTGAAAATCAATTTTTGAACTTCTGTTGCGCTTTCGGGCACCTAAAATCGATCCCTTTCAAGTGGTATCATGAGCTAAGGGTACTAGTTTTTGTAGCATATACACAATATTATATTGAGGTCGATTTCTAACCGCATGAGATGAAATTTTTGCAACAAAATCAAGGCTTTTTTGGGGCATATTTCGGGCAGCATGTTGCTGCCCGTTTCGGGCAGTCCCCCCATTTAAAATTTAAAAAAAAAAATTTGGCATGTTGGCCGGAATCCGGCGACGGCGATGACGACTAGGGTTTTCAAAAGGTGTTTTGAATTATCAAAGTGTCATGGGCCTTGAGTTGGGTCATTGGATGGCTAACGTATTTGTGAATTTTAAATGGGCCAAAATGTTTTTGGTGAAAAATGTGTTTTTGGGCCCTTAAGTTTAAAATTACAAAAGTTGCAAATATTTTCTCATAAAATAAATAATTGAAGTTGGACTTTAATTATTTATAATAAATTGTGATTTATAAGAAATTCGGTTATAAATAAATTAATTGGAAAGTAGACAAAGGTGTTTGTATACTTTGTTAATTTAGTTTATGATCGTGGCGGTTAGTGATTGGATCAAGATATATAATATTGGATCAATTAATTATTGTGATAATTAAGATAGTGTATGATATGTGATATTATGCATGAAGGATGATCAAAAGCCCAAGCCTAATTTGCTAGGTGTATGCTAGGATATTTTGTGTTGAATGATTGTAATAATTATCAATTTATAAAGTGGGCTTGGTTTATGGTCCGTTCCCACCCTCATGAGATGTATCCCTATTTGCCATGGATATTTATTTGTAAATATTAGTATAGTGGATGATCAAGATTGGAAGATGGTGGCCATGATGATTATGAAGATCGAAGACATGTACATATTGGAAGCTAATGTAATAGTTGCATTTGCATCCCATGCATTTCCCTAAGATTGGACCTAGGCCCGTGTTTAGCTCACACGGGCCATTAGTTTTGGGGCGATTGATCATCCTTTTTTTGTTTACTGTTTATAATATATGCATGATATGTTATAAATAATGAGTATGTGCGTTATTATTATGATAATAACAAAGTTGTATGAATCCGGCAAACATACGATCAAACATGGCGAGCTTTTAAATAAAATTAATGATGAGACCTTTCAAAATTAAAAACCCTCATTTTGAATAAGATTCAAAATTGATATCAAGCCCGAAAAGGGGAATTATAAATTTGTTTATAATTTCCATGTCTTCCATCGACAATGGGTGCATGATGAACGCTACCCGTGCTCGGGGCTCGGCTCATATTTTTTGGGGGGCCCTGGGTGCCAGAAAGCTGTGACATCCATTGACATGGTGATGTGAACTACGTGGAACTCCCATGATTTCGGCTCATATTATTGGGGGAACTCATGGCGACCGTCCATTAAGGTTCAACATCGATGGGTAAGGTTTGACACGTGAAGATGAACGACGTCATATTATTGGGTCCTAATCAAACGTGAGACAAAAGTTTACGTAGAGGGTTGCATTGTGATGCAATTGGAAACTACCTTTTAGGAATTGTGATTGGCTGATATTATTCGGGATCATGATTCGCTAATTGGACCTTGCGTACCTACTGAGGAAAGGAGTTTTCCGTTTTCACTAGAGGGTAGTGAAAGATATCAAAACAGTGGGAGTAAACATTTATAAAGTAAAAGTCCATACTTTATATCTTACTAAATATTTTAAAATAGTCATCAACATTTATCTGTTCTTACTTTTCAGTACAAATTTGACAATGTCTTCGATTCGCAATCCGCTATCTGTAATACTCGACAAACACGTATTAACCGGACCTAATTACCTCAATTGGCTAAGAAATTTGAAAAACGTCTTGAATTCGGAAAGGATAGCGTATACACTTACTGACTCGTCCCCTGTTGAGGCTCCGACTGACTGCACTCTTGATGAATTGCAGACTTACAAGGAATGGTGTGACCATGACTTGAAAAGCCAAGTGTTATATGTAGGCTTCTATGAAAGATGAGAAGTCGGTTCTTTATGTGGGTTCTTCATCTGGTACGAAGACCGATCCACGTGGGAAGGGAAAGAAGCGTTCTTTCCAACGTCCCAAGAAGAACGTGCCCTTGAAGAGGCAATCTCCGAGTCCCGCTGTTGCAGCCATACCAGTAAAGGCTGACAAGACTGTTGACATATGTCATCACTGCAAGAAGCCTGGACATTGGAGGCGTAATTGCAGGGAATATCTTGCCCAGAAGAGTTCTGGAAACGGTATGTTCTATATTGAAGTAAATATTTCAATTAACTCTACTTCTTGGGTATTGGATACCGGCTGTGGCTCACATCTCTGTAATGATTTACAGAGGATGGGAAGAAGTAAGAGACTTAGGGAAGGTGAGACCTTCTTGAGGTTGGGCAATGGAGCAAGAGTTGCTGCCAAGGCCGTAGGAGATGTTTACTTATTGTTGAACAATGATTTTAAGTTGATTTTAAGAGATGTTTTGTTTGTACCTGATTTGGTGAAAAACATTGTTTCCATTTCTATGCTTGATAAAAATGGATATTCTTGTTTATTTAGCAAAAGTGTTTGCAACATTTACAAGAATGAATGTTTAATTGGTACTGGAGAACTTGAAAACGATCTCTATAACTTAAAATTGAAAGATATTACACTAAACAATGTCCAAGCAATAACAACAACAAACAAGAGAAAACAAGATACTCTAAATTCGGCACAATTATGACATGCTCGATTAGGACATATTTTCCCAAAGAAGGATGAACAAGCTTGTGGGAGTAGGCATGTTTGATATGTCTGATATTAATGCTCTCACGACTTGTGAATCCTGTCTAAAAGGAAAGATGACCGAAATTCCCTTTAAGGGCCACGTGGAGCGAGCCAAAGGGTTATTGGATTTTATCTATACCGATGTGTGCGGTCCGCTTAGCATCACCACTAAGCATGGACATGCCTACTTCATCACCTTTACCGATGACTTTTTGAGGTACGGGTATGTGTATTTGATGAAATACAAGTCTGAAGCCTTTGAAAGGTTCAAAGAATTCAGAAGTGAAGCAGAGAAACAGTTGGGACGAAGCATCAAGACACTTCGATCGGATCGAGGTGGTGAGTACTTGAGTGCCGAGTTCCAAGAGTATCTTAGGGAGAATGAGATTCTCTCGCAGTGGACTCCGCCCGCTACACCATAGTTGAATGGTGTTTCAGAGCGTCGTAACCGGACTTTGATGGACATGGTTCGGTCTATGATGGGGTTCACAGAGTTGCCGCCATCCTTTTGGGGATATGCGCTTGAGACAGCGGCACTGTTGTTGAACAAAGTCCATTCAAAGGCAGTTGACAAGACACCATATGAGATATGGATGGGTAAACCACCCAAATATTCTTATCTTAGAATATGGGGGTGCCCTGCTTATGTGAAGCCGGTAGTGGGAGATAAATTGGATAGTCGATCCATTTTATGTTACTTCGTGGGATATCCAAAGAATTTGGTTGGATACTACTTCTATCATCCCAAAGAAACAAAAGTGTTTGTTTCTAGGAATGCAACCTTTTTTGGAAAAGGAATTTCTATTGGATAGAAAAGGGGAGATGATAGAACTCGAAGAGGTTCGAGAGACACCCACAATTATAGAACCCACACCCGAAGAGCCAAGAGAGGAGATACAAGCTCCTAAAAGATCCGAGAGAGTCTCGAGACCACCTATGAGGTATGGTCTGCTTCTTGAAGAGGGCCATGATGAGCCTAACCATGGATGTGATCCAAGGAGCTTCAAGGAAGCGTTATCTGATGCTGATTCATCCAAGTGGCTTGAAGCAATGGAATCTGAGATGAATTCCATGTATTCGAACCAAGTGTGGAATCTTGTGGATCCACCTGAGGGAACGGTTCCCATAGGGACTTGGGGCGGATGGGAAGGTATTGACCTTCAAGGTGCGATTGGTGGCAAAAGGATAAACTCAAAGACAAGGAGTTGACTTTGAGGAAACCTTTTCTTCAGTTGCAATGTTCAAGTCTATAAGGATATTGCTAGCCATAGCTGCATGGTATGACTGTGAGATATGGCAGATGGATGTCAAGACAACATTTCTTAATGGGGATATTGAGAAAGAAATTTACATGTCTCAACCTGAAGGGTTTACATCTATCGGAAGTGAGCATATGGTATGCAAACTTCAGAGATCTATTTATGGTCTAAAGCAGGCATCTAGGAGTTGGAACCTCAGATTCGACAGTACAATCAAAGAGTTTGGTTTTACTAAGAATCCTGAGGAACCCTGTGTGTATAAGAAGGTCAGTGGGAGTGTTGTGACATTCCTTGTACTTTATGTTGATGACATTCTACTCATTGGGAATGATGTAGGGATGTTGCAGTCAACTAAGATATCGTTAGCGAGTAAGTTCTCGATGCAGGACTTGGGTGAAGCATCTTTTATATTGGGAATACAGATCTATAGAGATAGATCAAGAAGATTGCTTGGTCTCACCCAGTCCACATACATTGATACCATCGTGAAGCGGTTCTCGATAGATGAGTCCAAGAGAGGACATCTACCAATGTGTCATGGCATGTCCCTATCCAAGTCTATGTCTCCCAAGACTGATGCAGAGATATTGGCTATGACATGCATTCCGTATGCTTATACAATTGGTAGCATCATGTATGAGATGATATCTACACGTCTTGACGTGGATTTTGCACTAAGTGTAGTGAGTAGATATCAATCGAACCCTGGTCTTCCACATTGGAAAGCTGTGAAAGACAACCTCAAGTATTTGAGAAGGACCAATAAGTTGTTCTTGGCCTATGGGGTGGAGAACTGAAATTGGAAGGCTATACCGACTCTAGCTTCCAAAGCGATATCGATGACTCAAAGTCAACCTCTGGGTTCGTATTCATGCTCAATGGTGCTGCTGTCTCTTGGAAGTGTTCCAAGCAAGACAGTACAGCAGATTCCACCACTGAGGCCGAATACATTGCTTGCATCAGATGCAGCAAAGGAGGCTGTTTGAATAAGGAATTTCGTCCAAGAGTTGGATGTCATTCCTAATGGAGTTGATCTTGTCCCGGTGTTGTGTGACAACACGGGAGCTTTAGCTCAAGCAAAGGAGCCAAGGTCTCATCAGAAGTCCAAACATGTATTGAGAAAGTACCACATCCTCCGAGAGATCGTGGAAAGAGGAGATGTCTCGATTGACAAAGTCGGCTCCACAGATAATGTTGCTGATCCACTAACTAAGCATTTACCTGGACCATTATTCGAGTAGCATCACGAATTGATGGGTTTGAAGCATATGGGTAGTTGGCTCTAGTGCAAGTGGGAGATTGTTAGAGTAGGTGCCCGTCGAGCCAAGTGTTGGCCGAGTATTCACAATGAAACTCTATGAATAAACAATCTTTATTTTAATAATATTTGAAATTATTATTGGCACATCTTTATCTGAATACCCATGCTAGTTGCATAGATAAAGCCCTTGAATATACAAATAGTAGAAAGAATATGAGATGCTCATATGATGAGTATCATGAAACTCATATTTGGAATACTGTATATTCTAAACAGTTCCTAGTCGATTCAGCCGCCACTAAGAAGGATATAGGCCGCTCGAGTTCGAGACTGGTATCTGCGATGTGAGTACCATGTTTTATTGGTAGGGGACATTGTGATGTCCGAGCATGCAGATAGGTGCTCCTGGTAGAGTGCACTGAACAACCCTCCATAAAGGACTTTCCAAGTGGTTCTTACTTATCGAGTGGAAAAGTCCTAGTTTATGGTTGTACACCATTAGTCCTTATGACCCGGGACAACATTGAGACTCTATGTGCTAGAATTACACTTTGACTTGTTTACCGACTCTCATGGGGTCATCAGGTGGCAAGGTTGGGTGTTCTGTCGAAACATATAGGAGTCGATGCATTGTAGTCGGGGATTCACCGCTTACCTTCGGGTATGGATATCCTATGTGTTCTCATGTGTATGTAGGTTGAAATCTCTGATCAGAGTATGGTGGTAATTATGAAAGGGGTTTCATAGATTACACCATCGATGCAACTACGACATGACACATAGTATCGATTCATTGACAACTCTCGATAAACCAATGGTTGTCGAATCGGTCGGGATATATGAGTTGAAGGGACCGTACTGTACGCTAACCATAATTGAATGGTTCTTGCAGGCACTATCATTTGATACCTAGGGAATCATGTAAGCGATGCTGCTAGGCGTTTAACATGGTTGGTTGGGTACTATCAGACTTGAGTTCTGACGTTCTTGTTATCAAGGAGTTGATAAGTAAGAATGGAGCAATTGGGGTATGCTCGTATAAGGACATGTTTAGTCCGAATCACATGGAGATGTGAACCCACGGCTAGTTGTATCAATGAATCATTGAAGGCCACACAAGTACTAGCTTTCTAGATCCCGTTGAGAAGTAAAATAGTTCAAAGTGTTGAACGGCTTATAAATGAGTTTATAGGCGTAAAGAAAAATAGAAGTATGACTTCTATGAGAGAAATGTAACTTTTAATTTATGAATGTGTTCCTAAATTAAAAGTTGGCCAAGTAAATAATGTATTTGAAAATTTTGATTTCCATAAATATTATTATGGACTAAATTAAATTAATTCAAGTGTTGAATTAATTAAACACTAGTGGGCCTTGTAGAGTCCAAATAATTAAATTAATTCAAGTGTTGGATTAATTAAACAATATTGGGCCTTGTAGAGCCCAATTAGAAATAATTATTAAACTAGTGGGCTTGAGTAAAATCAAGTAAACTTTAAATGGGCTCAAATGTGTTTGAGAAATTTAAAATAAAAGTCCATGAGCCTTGTAATTGTTACAAGCCTAAATAGATTTGCATGCATGGGAGGTGAAAGGTTGGGAGACAACTTTTTCTATAATCAAGGCTTGGGATGCAAAAAGGGTTTAATTTTTTCCCACTACCAAGAAAAGTCTTCCCTTCCCTTCTACATATGTGTGATGGCCGAAACTAAGGGGAATTATTCTCTCAAATTTTTCTCTCATTTTGTTCTTCAATTTGTTGGAGAAAACACTCTCTTCTCTGTGAAAAATCTTCTTATTTTTCTAGTGCAAAATAAGAAGGGTTCTAGCTAGTTAGTGGTGGGCTTGATTTTGAAGGAAAGGAGGAAGCTTGTAGATCAACTCATCCATTCAAGAGCTAAGGTGTTTACACCTTAGTTGGAGCCATCATCAACCTCAAGAGGTTGATAGGTAACTATTTCTCAATACCCTATGAATGACAAATGTGTTTTTGTATTTGCTACACCCTAGTACATGGTGGCCGAAATTTTTCTTCTTGAAAAACAATTTTTGAACTTCCGTTGCACTTTCGGTCACCTAAAATCGATCCCTTTCACGAACAACTTACAAGTTTACAATCTCTCAATTTTCTCTAGATTTCCGAGAAAACTTATTTGAATCATTCTTCAAATTCTTACAAGCCCCCAGGTTCAAGTTTATTACAGATCATCAAGGATCAAACTGAGGCTTCTTACAACTTCTCAAACTATTGTTTAATCACTACCTATTCTTGTTTGAATATGAGGATTCATTTAATTTCAATTGTTGTATTGTTATTTAAGTTAAGCTAAGAGTTTCAATTTAGGTAAGGGATAAGTCCTGAAGTGAGTATGTACAAAATGTTGTATTACCAAATTTTCTAGTGAATATATAATGAGAAAATTTTGAATAATTGGACTTAATAATTAAGTATTGCTTAATATTCTCATTTATTAAAAAAAATATATAAGAATATGATTGTATTATTTGTATAATATTTGATAATAATCGGTCTGTTAGGATCAAATTCTTACCACTAGGCCAAAATTCATGTGGGTGCTGATATGTAAATACCTCTTCTGTCCCTCTTCTGGCAAGCCCACCATGGAATATTTAACTCTTGCTAGGTCTTTAAGTGTTGGGCATGTCCAAGGTCTCCGTGTGATGTTCTTAGGGTCACTTTACCGATGGTTGAATGTCACTGTAAATGACACAACCCTTTCTAAGCTCAACGGAGCCATGTGGATTCTTCAAGTATGGCTGTTTTCTTACTTCCCTGAACTGGCATCTCTTCCTGGCTCTCTCACTGAACATTTGTCGTGGAAGGATCTTATGTCCTATCAAAGTGACTTCACTGTCGCGGATATTTTTTCCTTCTTTCAGTCCTTACCATTTGATAGGCCAGCCTGTCGTCCACTTTGCTTCACAATTAAGGTCGAAGATTACCCGTGGATTGAACACATGGCCACTGTCATTGAACATCCCATTACCGTATCAGATGGCTATTCTGATTGGTGGGATGTGAGGTACACTTCCCTTGTTCCTACGGCGTTAAAGCTTTCGGGTACGCACATTCGCCCTTATACTTTTGTTGTGGTTTGTTATAGTCACTGCCTAAGATGTGTTATGTTTCTTTTTGCAGGTACTCAAGATGTTCGAAAAGCGCTGGATCTGTCAGTTGCCCGAAACAACAAAAAGGGTACAGAGCCACAAGTCGTCCCTGCCAAATTGCATACCCCTAAATGAGGAAAGAAGGAATCTGTGGCTCAACCATTGAGGAGACAAACTCGATCCACAACTAAACCACTTTCTGGGAAATCTAAACATGTGCAAAGCCTGCTTGCTGGTGGCATCACTGTGGAGGATGACGGTTCTTCCTCCGATACAAGTAACACTTTCTCAGCTGATCTAGAGAGCGAATCAGATGATTATCTTCTTCGCTCGGTTATTCCGTTGTCCCCTAGTAAACACATGAAGTTTGCTACAGAGAACCATACCAGAGACTCGCATGAAGGCCCTTTGGCGGTCACTCCCAACTTCCAGGTAAATGCAACCCCAGTCGTTTTCTTTTGTTGTAACCTGCAACTAACGTTTGTGATATTGCAGGACCTGATGGCAAGGCGAGCCATGGTTTCTTTGGTTGAAGAGGATCTGGACTTTGACTTCAGCTTTTTAGATTCGGGACCATCTCACATGGTTTCTTCATCCAATCTTCCCTCTGGTTTGGAATTAGCCACGGCTAAAGCTTCACTGCGGCATTTTCTGAGCATGAATTTCAATGCCCTAGGGGCCATGGAAAGGGCCACCATTTTGTCTGCTGTGTCTATTTTGAAAAGTAGCCCTGATTTTCCTCCATCACCCCTGCGTGATGTGCTAAATACTTTGCCAACCATGTTCTCAAATTTTCAGGCTTCGAGTTCTACTTGTTCAGAGACGTTGATTCAGGTGAGAAACTTCAAGGGGAAAAAAGAGAAGTTGGATGGCATGCTCCCTGAGAGAAAAATCGCCCTGTCCACTTTACATCAGAAAAACGCGGAGTTTGATGTCAAGGAAGAGCTAGTGAAAAAATAGAGATGGAGCTTTCCCAACATAAAGCTGACATGGTAACCCTGCTGCACGACTGCGAGGTCTTAAAGGCTTCCTGTGACAGACTCAAGGCTGACATCCAATGCCTGGGTGACAATTTAGTAAGTCAAAGGCACGCCTATCGACAATGGGAAGACACCTTAAAAGCGGCTGAGCAGACTCGGGCCGAGTGCTTATCCAAATGGGAAGAATTACGTCAACTTGATCTCTCTTAAGCACTAGCTCTCACCCTTATTGCGATTCTGGTTTATGTTTTGGCACTTTTGTGTAATGGTCGTCCCAAAGTGTGGTACATTCCTGATATGTTGCACTTGTTTGCCATGATTTGGCTTATTTTGTTTTCGTTTTGTGAACGGTTGAAAGTGGCTAGGAAGCCCAACTTTGCTATTAAGATACCTTGTTGTCTTGGTATGTGCTGCTTGTGGTTTATTTTTAGGTGGTTATATTTTGGCATATTACATTTACAAAGGAAACTCTGCCAAAATTTCTAAAAATTTGAGCGGCCACAATATTACCGCAGATATTGCAAGTCAATATTTGTCACCAACGAACGGCTAAATAACATTTTTCGAATAATGCTTACCAAATTTTCGAGACATGCACTAAACGACCTTCATTTTGTCATTGATTTGGCCAACTAAACATAAACAACACTTCACCCAAAATTTATTAATAACAGCGAACTCCATGAGCCAATAGTTTTGTTTATTTACAGATGTTCCATCACTATTTACAAACAAGTTCAATAAGGGATGGCCAGAAAGCCTACTCCTCTTATCATAGAAACTTTCCATAAGACAACATGGCAATTTTAAACAAAGTGGCCTTTAAGCCTACTTTGTACTAAACCTCCCCGCTTTCCAATTTCACAAATCATTCACCTTCACTTGTCCATACCCAACTACTAGGATAATAATGCTTCAAGTACTTGCCATTGATGCACCTCCTGTGTGGCTCACAATCTAAACTCGCCAACCAGTATGCATTTCCATCCAGCACTCAATGAACTTTAAACGGTCCTTCCCAATTGGGCGACCATTTACCGAACTCCCTATCTTTGGATCCGAGGGGTAGAACTACCTTCCAAACCACGTCTCCCTCCTCGAATATTTTCTTATTCACTCGCTTATTGTAACTTCTAGCCACCTTGGATTTCTGAAGCATTAAAGCATTATACGTTTGCATTCTAAACTCATCCAAATCTTCCAGTTCCATAATCATTGCTTCCGTGTAGAGCTCTGGTTCTATTTCATTTTGGTTATCACTCTTAAAGAAGGAATCACCACTTCCATAGGCAACACTGCATCATGTCCATAAGTAGAGGTGAAAGGGCTTAAACCAGTAGCACTTCTCGTCGATGTCCGATAAGCCCACAAAGTTTCTGATAACAGCCGATGGCACTCTCGGGGGTTGTCCTCCATCATTTTTTTTAACATCTTAATCAATACTTGGTTTGAAGCCTCAGCTTGACCATTGGATTGGGGAAAATGAGGTGAAAAATTAATCAATTGGATCCCATATTCCTCAGCAAATTCCTTCATTTTTGATCCCACGAACATAGTTCCCTGGTTGGTTGTGATCAATTGTGGGATTCCAAATCTGTGAATAATATGCTCTTTCATCTTTCTGCTCTACCTTCTTCATGGAGAGGGCTTCAACCCACTTGGCGAAGAAATCAGTAGCCACAATTATAAAGGAATGCCCTTTAGATGAAGGAGGATAAATTTTCCCTATCAAATCCATGGCCCACCCCTGGAATGACCACGGCTTTATGAAAACGTGCATCTCATCAGCAGGTATCCTTTGGATATTCCCATGTTTTTAGCACTGTTGACACCCTCTCGAATATCTTATACAATCCTTTAACATCGATGGCCAATAATGGCCATGTCTGCGGATTAACCACCTCATTTTGATCCCTGACTGGTGTGCCCCACATATTCCTTCATGTACTTGTTGCATCACTTTCATGGCCTCTAGGAAAGCCAAACACCGCAACAATAAACCATCATCCCCTTTTCTGTACAATTAATCTTCCACCAAGACATAATGTAGAACTCTCATCTTCAAACCATAATGAAAATTCTGTTCAGGATTTCTCAATGCATCATTTTTATCATCTCTCCAATCCCCAGCGAGTTCAACATCAATATCAAAGGTATCCACTTGTATTCCTCGCTGGTAAATACAAGGATGATTTCTTTTTTGTACCAACAAAAGTTTGTGGGTGAGCTCAGGTGATATCCTTAAACCAGAAGCAATCTGAGCCAATTCATTAGCTTCCCAGTTGTCTTGTCTTGGCACGTGTTGGAAGGTCACTTCTTCAAAATCGTCAAGGAGCTGTGAAGAAGCTGTAAAATAAGGGGCTAACGCCAAACTTGAACATTTATTTTCCCCAGACATTTGCTTGAGAACCAGTTGGGAATCTCCAATGATCAACACATCTTTAGCGCCCAAATCTCGTAGAATTTCTAAGCCAATCACTAGCGCTTTTTATTCAGCCAGATTATTGGTACATGAAAAGTCCAGATTAAATGACAAAGCTATCTTAACTCCCGTTGGGGAGGTTATCACAACTCCAACCCCTGACGCCCTTTCTGTACTTGAACCATCAAATTTCAAAGTCGAGGATTGATTGACACAAAACATAGGGATATCCACTGGTGCACTCCCCGCCACATCGACCATAGGGTGGTCTGCCAGAAAATCAGCAACAACTTGGCCTTTCATCGATTTTTGGGGGCAATAAATCAAGGTAAACTCGGCCAATGCCAGCGATCATTTGTCAATCCTCCAAGTCAAGATAGGCCTGTGAAGCTTGTATTTGACAAGATCTGTCTGTGAAATCACATAAACTCTTGAATGGATCAGATAATACCTCAATTTAGTACATGAGTAATATAAAGCCAAACACAATTTTTCTATTACGAAGTATCTAACCTCCACCTCTGTAAGTGATCGACTCAAATAATAAATGGCCTGCTCATGATTTTCTTGGTTGTTTTGCGCCAAAAGACATCCAATAGAATCTGGAGCGGCTGATATATATAGTTTGAGGGGAAAACCACGCCTTGGGGGCATCAAAATAGGAGGTTTAGACAAATATTCTTTTATTTTATCGAAAGCTTCTTTGTGACATTTTTCCCATTTAAATTCTTCCGAGTCTTTCAACTTTAATAATAAAGAAAATTCTCGAGTTTTACCTGCCAAGTTTGAGATAAATCTTCTTAAATAATTTACCTGACTGAGGAATCTTTGTAGCTCCTTCTTATTCTTCGGTGGTATCACTGCCATGATAGCTTTAGCCTTATTTTTGTCCACCTCTACTCCCCGCTGGTGAACTAAAAAACCAAGGAAATTCCCAGCTTGTACACCGAAAGCACATTTCAAAGTATTCAACTTCAAATTGTGTTGTCTCATCCTTATAAAACTCTTCCTGAGATGGCCAAGATGCTCTGATGCTTTTTTCGATTTAACAACAATGTCATCAATATATACCTCCAAGCACTGACCGATCATATCATGGAAAATGGTATTCATGACCCTTTGGTAAGTTATTACTGCGTTTTTTAAACCAAATGGCATAACAAGCCATTCGAACGTGCCGATTGCCCCAGGACATCTAAAAGCTGTTTTAGATACATCTTCCTCTGCTATTTTTATTTGATTGTATCCTGAAAATCTGTCCATGAATGACATCAACTCGTTTTTTGCCATTGCATCGACTAATATATCGGCCACCGGCATGACATAAACGTCTTTCGAGGTGGCACAATTTAAATCCCTGAAATCTATGCAAACTCAAAGCTTCCCATTATTTTTCATAACATGGACTATGTTTGGAAGCCATTCCGTGTATCTTACTGGACGGATGAATTTCGCTTTGAGCAATTTTTCGATCTCTTTTTTTACCCTTGCTTCAATGGCCTTGGAAATCCTTCTAGCCGGCTGTTGGTATGGTTTGAAACCATCTTTAATTGGCAGCTGATGTTCCACCATTTTACTGTGTAAACCCGGCATATCTTCATATTCCCACACGAAACAATCTTTGAATTCCACGAGAAGTTTCACAATTTCTTTCTTCATCTCTTCTCTAACAAGTCACTGATATAGGCAGGTTTGGGGCATTCCACGGTTCCCAGATTCACCTCTTTCAAAGGATCCTGAGTCTCTGGCTGTCGATCTTCCATCTGAGCCGGAGCTAAGACTATATCTTCCAATTGTAATTATGTTTCCTCACTGTTATCACATTCATCTTCAAATATTATTTCAGTTCCGTCAATGTCCCACAATTCCTGAGATTGTACTTCATTCACCAGATGTTGCAATGTGTCTTTCCATTCGGAAGTTGCAGCCACTTCCATCTCTTCTTTAGTGAACTTAATCATCGACCTCCTTGATAATAGGCCGGACCATGGGTCTAGGAGAGACCTTGGCGGTGGGCTTGAGAATTTTTTCAACTGCTTCTCTTACTTTTTTAGTATCCATGTAGACTGCACCTTGCTGTCCATTCACCTTGTAGTCACGAATTTTAATAGGACCGAAGTCTCCATCATAATACCTAGCCTCTACTACGTTTGAATTAGATTGATACAGCTGTGAATCAGCCTGTACCACTTCCACCTCATCCCCTTTCCACATCAACAGTAACTGGTGCATGGATGATGGTACACAATGGTTGGTATGAATACAATCTCTTCCCAACAAAGCATGGAAGCTAGCACTCGAATTGACCACGAAAAAAGCTGATAGCGAGGATCGAGACCCTACAGTAACATTTACCGATAACACTCCAAAGTTTTCGTAGATTCCCCAGTAAAAGCCGCCATAGAGACTTCGATAGAAATTAGGTCTTCTACATTCTTCCCCAACTTCTGAGTGATTCTGTATGATAAAATATTCACAGCAGACCCATTATCTATCAGTACCCTAGACAATGAATTTCCATTAACATGTGCTATAATATAGAGTGGTTTGATATGTTTAGTCATCTCATTGGTAGGTCGCTTCATCAACACTCTTTTCTCTTCATCAACAAGAACACCAACGCAATCATTCAAAATATTGGTTTGAATGGATTCCGTAACACTTCCAGTGGATACATCGGATTCAAACATCCTTTTGCGTTTAAACTCCTCTACCAACATTAATGAGCCAGTGGCACACTCGAATGAAACGAGAATCTGTCCTACCTTGAAAGTAGCCTTCTTAACTAGTTCATTGTCTTCCTCTGATAACAAGTTATCATCTTCCTCCTTATTATCCTTGGTAGCCTTCCTCCCAAATTTTTTCTTCTCTTTGAATGACTCATCCATCTTAGATCGGCGCTCATCAGCATTTTCTCTCAACACACGTCGTTTTTGGGTCCGAGAAAGAGGTTTTGGGAACTTTGGATGTTCTACCCGCTTCCATGTACCGTCGGGGGTTGCTCTGGGAGGAAAACAAAACGAGGTTTCCTTTCATATTTTTTATCAGAGCCTAGAGGTGCTGGCCTCTGTATTATCTTCTGGACCACTGTGGGTCCCTTTTTCTCTCGCCATTCGCCAACCCAGGAAACGAGCTCCTTCTGAGGTACTGGTTCTTTGGCCTTTTGGCCATAGATTCCCTGTCATACCTCATATTCCTCCCACTATAATGCACACCACTCCCACTGTAACAGCGGTCTTTTTCATGAAAAATTTCTGTTTTATTCTCCTTAACCTCAAATATCATTTTCCAAGGCACCCAACACTTCTTTAAAATAAATCCTGGCCTAATGGACCTGTCCTCACCTCTACCCCTTCTCCTGTCATTGATTAAGAAACACAAGTCAGTACTGCTCACATTCACATTTGCTACTGGGGGAAAAAGATCTTCATCCACTATCATTGTTTCTTTTTTTCGGGTAATTGTTGATTCTTTCCTGCAAGACATTTTTGAAAGCCCAACAAGCATTAGTATTATGGTTGAAGGAATTGTGATACTTAGTGTAATCTATTCCTTTCATCTCCTCCTTGGTGGGTAGCCTATGATCTGGGGGAAACATTATAAACTTTTCCTTCACCAAGTGATCAAATATTTCTTCCGTCTTTGACACATCGAAAGTATATGGTGTTTGCACTGGGTGAATGTTTTTCTTGGCAGATTCTTCGCTCTTGCGTTTCAAGAAAAGGACGGTGCGTGATCCGGAATTTACCAATTCTGTCAAGGCAACTTCCTCGACTTCTTGGAATTAAAAGCCTACTGTAGATTTTCTCTTATGACTCTCCTCCCGCAATAATTCTTCATATTCTGATCGCGAAATTCTATCCCTTGGAACTTCTTCCTAAGTTCAAAATCAAGCCCTCGCTGTGACATTTTCACATACTCTGATTCAGGAAGGAATACTCGGAATCTACTTCTTACTTTCTTAAATTTACAAATGAAATCATTAGCAGATTTTCCCTGCTTTTGGACCACCCTTGACAATTCCGCTATACTAATCTCAGGTACTCTATTATGGACCACTGTTCGAAAGAATTGTGTATGGAATTGATGTTCCATATCATGCCAAGTCATAATAGAGTTTCAAGGTAGCGTCGCATACCACGTGAAAGCAGTGCTAGTCAAAGAATTTGGGAACAAACGTAGCTTATAATTGGAAAAATTCTCCAAATTTGCTAATTCCCCACACTCGATTGTAAACCTTGCTACATGTTCCACACTAGATTGACCATCTTCTCCAGAGTATAAAGTGAAGTCTGGACTGCGGTATCCTCGTGGATAAGGGTTGTCACGATCAACAATATCAGGATACGGTTTGTGAAACTCTGGTCGGTTGATTGGCCTCACTCTTGGGCCATACAACTCTTGAATAACATCCCATACCGTGTCAAAATCTAACACTGGAGTTTGTTGTAACTGGTGTGGAGGATAGATTGCCCCCCGGGTTTTATTCCTTGAATTTGGTACTGCATACCCACGCATTCCCCCATCACCATACACACCCCTGGATGCAAGTTAGGAGACGTCACAGAGAATATATTACCGGCCATTTGTCTAATGTTAATGCAGTTCTGATATTTCAACCCCAATTCCTCGTCTCTTTTGTGCGGAGGAGTGTACCTTCCTTCCCTGGCAGATTCTGGAATCAGTGCTTCTCCCAAGAAGCGATTATCACCTGCTTGAGGAATCCTCTATCCTTGGCCTTGATCTTTAAACAGTTTAGTGTCAGAATCTTGAAGTTTATCATTTTCTGGTGTAATAATCTTGCCTTTTGCAGACTTTCTTAATTCCTTTACTTCTGCCACAAATTCCATCATGACAATAGTGAGAGCTTTGGTCATTTCTTTAAGATCACTGCGGATATTTTTCTCCATGGTCAACATGAAGTTTGTTGAAGCCCCATTGCCACCAGAAACTGTCACTCCTTCCTTTACAGCCACTTCTTCGAACTGGTGTACGAGTCTTTCAACCGTTCTTCCATCTGCATCAGTTTCTTCTTCCTGTGAGCGATGACTTTTCCCCTGTGATGGAGGAATTCCTTCATTCTTCTCAGTATGCTTTGGAGGCATTTGTTCCCACCGGGCGTGCCAATTTGTTTCTCACGAAAATTGCGGGGCGTGCCAGGCACGTGTTCGTGCCAAATATGCAGAGATCTGACTTCTTTGTCAAGCGTTGCGAGTCTCGATTCGATCGTTAGTTATAATTCCTTCGAAATGGCTTCAAAGCTAAACATGTAAACTGAGGAAAATAAAAAAATTATAGAGAGAGTCAATGGACACCATCAAACTTAAATATGCTGTTATGAATTTTGATCAGCATTCTATAATAAAGTTGAAGAAATGAGAAAATAGACTGCTTGGAAAATGAAAAATGAGCGAACAATTAATGATAGAATTCTGCAGAGCTTTGCTGTAGATTTGTTGGATGTGTGTGTTGTGGTTTCTGATTCTTCCTTCCTGTTTTTGTTCAACTCCGCATGTTAGTTTAGGTTGTATTCCACGATCTCTCCACGATCTTCCATGTTGGGTAGTGGCCTTGACTGGTCGCATAGTTCTTCTCCTGGGCAACTGCAATTCTCTTGGGCTTTCATCATAAGTTGGACTTTTGCTTATGGGCTTCCAAGTGGGCTTCTTGGATTATTTTTCAGGCACAACACTATTTAAATCATCTCATCAACACATTGTTGGGTTCAATAAACTGTTATACACAGAGAATTATTAAGCACGAAATCCACTACCCTCAATATCTACAACAATATACGTACATATATATATATATTCAAGAGATAACACACGAATTAGGGTTTTCGTCGGCGCTGTAAACACGGTAGTGCTGTGTATAATAAGGATTGACATTGTAATTATTCCTGTAATGCGTCAATAATTCAGCAATCTGTTCGAGTTCCTTCTTCTTTTGATCTTCTTCCTTTTTCACGGCATCTTTTTTGGCGTCATCTTTCTTTTCTTCGTCTTTCTGCTTCTCTGGCTCTTTCGCTGGCCCTACTGTCAAAATATCAGTAGTGGCCCAGAGTTTTCTCAACTTGCTCGCCAGTTGGATAGGATCCACATCTCCAACTACTGTTAATTTCTTCTCCTTCATGTTCATTGCTATAGATTCAATCCCTATATATATATATATATATATATATATATATATATAATTTTTCAAAGGCTGAATAGATGCATTAAATTATCAAAAAATTATAAAAGACTCAGCGATGAATACCGGCATATCATTGAAGAATAAAGGGGTTTTGGCACCCATATCTAAAATCACAAGAGATCTGATTTATATATTACTTTTTTGGCATGATCATGACATTTGAAATCAACAATTTTTTTTAAAAATAAAACAAAATCGAAATCAGGAAAAATTACAATTTTGGTCCTATATAATTTGTGATTTTAATCATCTATATTTTCAAATTTCAATTTTTGTTCTGTTATATTTATTTTGATTTTTCAATTTTGATCTTTTTCCAACGTGGCGCCGACATGATACTGAAGTTTTTTGTGTCAAATTAGCACTCATAATGAAAAGATCTAAAATTACCAAAAGCCGAAATATATATGACTAAAATTATAATTTGATAAAATAAATGATTAAATCGCAAAGAAGCAAGCATATTGGACCAAAACTGCCTTAAAACCAATTCGAAGATTACCAAAGAAAATTAATTAACAATGAAGAACATAAAATTTAAATTTTTTATTTTGGATATATACTCCGAGATACCTGATATACGTGAAACTGTCTTTAAAGCCTTTTGCTTCTCTTTGTCATCATTTATTTGTAATTTCAACACCACTTTCTGCAGCCAAGAATATTACACAACCAAATGTCAAAAGCTTTAGGCTAAACAAGAATTTGATCCATTTTATATCACATGAAAATTAATTAGTACATCAATAACATCGTATCTATTATGGCCCTAAAAACCCCACAATGCTTTTACTTAGATAACGTAAAATTGATCGTAATATGATCAACTTTGTAAGCCGGCATCGGTCGTTAGTATTTACTTAGACTTAAATCACGGGGATATATGCAATCAGAGCCAATAGAACTTTACTTAGTTAAACATCATAGGCCAAAACGCAAACTCAAGCTATATTCATCTCATAAACTAAACAAAATTAAAGAAGATTATATAGTATGATCGTCGATGTTCGAATTGTGAAAATCAATTATTAAATTACAAGAAAAGCGAAGGACAAAAGATCATCATCCAGAATCAAATACTCCTGCTGTAACGTATACAAGATACAAATAAATTGAACAAACCACTTTGTGTGTTAGAAAATCAAGAATATTTAAGTGGCGATTAACTTAGATAATTAACGAAATACAAAAAAAAAATTATAAACAAAAATTAAAGAACTTGGAGGGGAATTTCACCTTGGACATCTTGATCCAATTGAGGGTTCTTGGAATTGGATTTGAGATTTATAATAATAATAAAATAATAATTATTATTTGATCAAATTTAAAGATGATAAATGAGAGGCAAGATGAATATATATATATAGAGGTACTAGTGGAGTAATGGTTTGTGGACAAGGGAGAGAAGTACAATGAGGCTTTTTAAATCAATCTCTATGTAATTAATTAGTCAAAAGGAAGATATTAATTCTACTTGAGATTTAGCCAATTTCCCTTGCATAGATTTCTTTCAATGGGGGCACCTCATATGTGGAAGTATGTCATTTTTTTAAAAAAAAAATATAGCATGTTGTATGCAATTTATGCATTATCGAATTATTTATTGATTTCTATATTGTCAAATTTCAATTTTATTTCGTCATCTTTTCTTTTCTTTTCTTTATTTATTTTGTGTGTGTGCAATTTCTATAATTTTTTCATGTGGCGATGATGTGTTAGTTAGTGATACACAATTTTTGTTACATGATTAAAACTCAATTATGACAACATAACAAACTAGAGGAGGAGCCACCCCCAAACTTTTTTTAAAATTTTTTTAGTTATAATAAATATGTGGATTTAATTCGTTTGATTTATAAATTTGTTTTCAAAGAATGCGAAAGCAAGAAACCACATCATCTTCTTCACATCATTTTCCCGTTCAAGTTTCTTCCCACTCGCTCCAAAAGTTCAATTTATATCTAGATAAATTTTTTGTTTCTTTAAACTAGTTTTTTTTTTTTTTTGAACTGTTTGATTTCATTGATGTGTGCTATTGTGGGTTTTTTGAAAATAATTGTGAAGTGAACTTTTTGAAATGATTTCATTTAATTTGTATGATTTTCTATGCCATTTTTGTATTCTCTTCATTGGAAAATGAAAATGATGTGCGTTTTCAAGCGGTTCTTTCATTGTAAATTAGTATTTTATTATATTTTAATGTGTAAATATTTAATTTAATTTAATTTATTTTATTGTCGAATCAGTCAAACTCATAGGGGAAATGTTTTTGGGTATGCCCCTGTAACGAACCAAAATCGCAAAAGATAAACTTCCCCAAATTTTAGATCTTGTTACCCATTGTTTTTGTTGATTTGTAATAGTGTGAATGTATGATATCATTATATATAGGTAAAAAGTTGTGTGAAACGCTCACACGGATCGTATTTTGTGAGCCAGATCTTTTATTTGGGTCATCAATGAAAAAATATTACTTTTTATTGTGAATATCGGTAGGATTGACCCGTCTCACAGATAAAGATTCGTGAGACCTTCTAACAAGATAACTACACTCTTATATATATATATAAATTGACACGACTTCTTCTATATTTAAAACCCTATTTTCTAGAGGTACCCCGTCTTCTACGTTGAAAATAATAAACTTTATTGTTCAAATTTTACACTTTTAAAAATAATAAAACCGACCAGTTAATCAATGTAAATATTAATTAAAAAAGATATAGTTGCATAATTTCATTTTTTAAGCATTAGAAAATGCTTTATGAACGCTGGTTAATTTTTTGTTATATACTGAGTGTAATAATTATCTCTGTTATTGTTTGTAGAGTAATCAAACCCTGGAGTTTGGGTTGTTATACAGTTTAAAATATTTGAATTACATCGTTACTACCAGCTATAACTTTTGGTAAAACGACAAGTGATCGGCCATACAATTAGTATCAGATCCAATATATATTACGACTTCAATTCTCATTTATCACAAACAATACAATTATTGTAAGAAAAATTGTCAAGATTTAATAACTATCCTTGTAGAAAGAGAGATTGAACTGTGGTGCGGTCGGTATACGCTATAAATCTTGATAACATCAAGCAAGCATTCATATAAAATCAATAATTTATTGAGGACGGCGAATACCGTCACCATCAACGCCTTTGCTTTTAATTAAGTTGCATCAAAATTGATAACAAAATAACAAAAATTGGAAATTATAAGGTAAACCAATCAAGCAAGAGCCTTATTTAATTATAGCCAAAAACTAATGTGAGACTGTATCACAGATCATATTTTGTGAGACGGATCTCTTATTTGGGTCATTCATGAAAAAATATTACTTTTTATGCTAAGAATATTATTTTTTATTGTGAATATCGGTAGGATTGACCCGTCTCACAGATAAAGATTCGTGAGACCATCTCAGGAAAGATCTATTATGTTTTTAAAGAAAGATGGTGACGGTGACCTTCAAGGCCGACGTCTTCTTTACTTGTACACAATTAAATACACGTGGTTACTAGCATGGACTTCAATTTTGTTCTTGTTCTTGTTCGACAATGTTTAAATAAAAAGAATCACATATTTTTTTTAAAAAAAAAAAACTAAAAATATGACTAAAATCTACATAAATTTATTAATATATCTTAAATATCTCGTATAATTAGTTACTAAATTATTTATTTTTTCACGTCAATATTATCCATAATTATTTATATTTAATATTGTACATTATTTTATGCATTTACCAGCTTAATCTACTTTAATTTCATTAATAATTTTTTAATTAAATTTGAATTTTATAATAAAAATATAGTTTAAAAGTATAACAATTATGTGCATGCAACGTGTGCATCGAGTAGCTAGTTAGCTTCTATTTAATTTATATATTAGTGAATGTATATATATATATTTCAATATTATAACGTTTTTTTTTTATTTTCTTAAAACATACAAAAATTTTTAAAAATGACACTGCTGATTTTATTTATTAATTTTTTAGGAGAATCCCTTTAAAAGAGATGATAGTTGTCTGCATATGACGAAAGAAGACATCAAGTGGATATTGAAAATGGAGAGAAGTATTTGATGTTCTCAAGGAATTAAAAGAAGGTTTTGGAGGTTTGTGAAAAATTATTAAAGCTCAGATAAGATTGCTGACCATGTATGCATTTTGCAACACAAAATTATGACTCCATGTACTTCAAAAAGTGCATGAAATAAAATAATATAAGTAAAATTATAATTTTATTCCATAAAATTATTTCTTGCAAGTTTGTTCTGTATGTTGTTGAATTTCAATTTTATTATGATATTATTGTATTTTTTCCTTCTAATTTTAACATTTTCTCTGACATATATAGCGCTGACTTGATGCCAATGATGAAGTTAACGTGTACTATCACGTCCCGAAACTCAGGGTTGACACCGATATTGTTTAGCAATCATACAATTAGAAAACAACCAGTCTCGTAGCACAATATAAACCAAAACTAGTTTATATCATAACTTTCAAAATGATAAGAATGTCTTTACAATGAAATAACCGAAAATGACATGATTCAATGCAGAAATGTTACAAGTGAAATAAAATATTAAGCCTAAGATAAAATCTCGAATTTCATCAGCCCCAAAACTGGTCCGTCTCTTCTTCCTCAAGTTGTTCCTCGAAATGATTGTAAGGGGTGAATGATATGGTCTTCACTTAGCAAGTGAAGGCTGTTCGTGCACAATCATAACAACATGTATAATTTTGAAACACATTTCATTCATAACCAGACTCATATCACATGCATAACATAGACCAGACACTGAGATTCCTCTACTATCAATGGTTTACTGATATGATCAGTCCCTAATTTTTACTTATCTAAGAGGACGAGGCCATATAACGGTTACAATTCCAACGTGTAAGGGCCACAAACATATCGTGTTGGGATTCCTACCCATATCAAGTCGAATGCTCACAGTGCCCAAAATCATACCGTGACTATGCTAAGAAAGGGAGTAGAACAAAAACATGCGCTCAAACAAATTTTTTAAAAAAAGAAAAATGCATAAACGAAATTCAAACTTTAAAACAAGCCAACTTATCTAAGAGCTGGAAGAAAACGTGAAGAATTCGAAAACCAAAGAAGAATCATCCAACCGACACTTCGAAAACACAGCAACACATCTACGGAAAATAACTCGTCTTGAAAAATTATTTGCGATTTATTGCACGATTGGATCGGGCTCAAACTGTTACAGTACGTTCACAAGTACGTCAAATAAATTATTAACGGTGAAGATCAGGGTTGGAAGGCGTTTTGGCCTGTTCATGTACAAAAAACTTTAGGTATGCTGTTCTCGCCTAGAATCAGAGCAGTTTTCTTACGAATGATATAAACGCTTAAATTTGTATATGTTGTTCAACACATATGGATGCATGTTCTGAACGGTGGAGATTGGATTCTAAACTCGAGTGAGAGAAATAATTTTCTAAACTTGGATAGAATCGTGATAACCGCAGCAGAATTTTGGAGAGCGAATTTCGAGAATATGGAGAAAATCTCGAAAATTGAGGTGTGAAATTTGAATGGGAGGGTCCTACTATTTATAGGAGTGAGATGAAAATCTTACTATAATTCGATTGATATTCTTTCCAAAATTTGGAGATGCTCCTTCCATATATTTCGAGATACTCATTCCATAAATATTGATATGGTTCTTTGTTGAGAAAAGCTGCTTTGTATGTAATTTTCCTTCCAATTAGGTGGATATCCAGCCATAATTTACTGTGTATCTTGCACTGGATTTCTATTTCCATGTATTTATTGGCTTGGAAGATTTTCTGCATACCATATATTATTTATATTTTCGAATTTACTATAACTCTAAAACAAATTTTTATACATGTCTATATTTAATTAATTACATGCCCAAAAATTTGGGTTCTCACATGTACACTGTTATATCAGAAGTTTCTATAAAATTTTATTAAAATTGCCAAAAAATTGAAATATACATGAATAAAAATCAATTTGAACAATAGCGATTACATAAATTGAAAAGTGATAAATAATGATGATGAAAAAGAAACAATTTCTCATAATATTAATATCAATACAAATATGAGAAATTAAGAAATAAAAAATAATACATCCTTTAAAAGTAAAGAAGCAAGTATGCAACGGATAATGATTACTTGCATGATCCTTTGATCGTTGCCTCACATGAACTCAAGGCTATTTGGAATAATATGGTCGTGCACTATTTATGATTTTCAGGAATAATATTTTTTAAATTGTGTGATGAACGCAGTTGGAGATGAGTAAAATAAGTAAGAAAATGTTTTTTTTTGTCCCGAATTTACGACTTACCTAGTTTTAAAATATATATAAAAATCGTTCCTATAAAAATAATTAGGAATTTAAAAATAAATATTATTCTTGTATACATAAATATATCACAAAAACTCCTATAAAACATCTCAAATATATTTTTATGCTATTTTTTTCATTCTAGATATAGACAGATCAATATGTCTCACATATATAGATCCACGAGACCGTCTCACAAGAGATATATTTTATATATATTTCAAAAAATCATATGAGACTGTCTCACATGTCAATTTTGTGAGACGGTTATCTGATACACGTATGTATGTATTTATACTATTTATTATTATGAGTTCTTTACTCAGGCAGATTTTGCATTTACAAATACTACAAAAAGTTATAGCTAGTGGTAATGATGCAACTGAAATCTTTTAAATAGCACAACAGCTCAAGCACCATGGTTCGATCGCTCTTTCAATAGGGACAATTATTGCACCCAATAATCTCCCTCTCAATAATTGCATTCAATGGGAATCGAACCCATGAATTTGGCTCTGATATCAATTGTAGGACCGAGCGTGCCGCTTTACCAGAAGCTATAGTTAGTGGTAATGGGGCAACTCAAATTTTTTAAGCCGCACAACAGCTCAAGCACCACAGTTCGATCATTCTTTCAGTACGGATAATTATTGCACCAAACAACGGTGAAAGTCAAACTGCTAAAAATTTATTGGAGTAATTAAAAACAATAAGGCTAATATATATTTGGTCTAAAGATTTGGGGGATTTTGATTTGAAATCTTCGCCTCAAATTTATTTTAATTATTTCGGCAAGTTTCAAATTCATTTTTGGAGAGAAACCAAGATATTTAAAATCCTGTATTATCTTAATCTTAATATCTTAATATTTAGTCAAAGTTAAAACTTCAGTAATAACAAACTTTTTAATTGATTTGATGAAATCTTATTCAAAATTACAATTATAGTCTCAATATTTTTTTAATATTTTCTTAAAATAGCATTTCGTTTCAAATCTTCAATCTTATCTTTATTTATATGTTAAAATTAAATTATATTTTTATCTATATTTTAAAATTTTTATAGAGTTTATCACTTCTAATAAAAAATAGAAAAATCATTAATTTTAAAACAATAAAAATTATCATATTTTGATAAATATTTAAGCTATATAAGTATGCAACATGTTAAAAAGTGATAATGGTATTTTTTTCATATTTTATTATGTTGTTTTTAATCCATTATTGCATAATTTTAGGGTATCGAGTCTGCATTTTTTATCTGTTTTATTTATAATTTATGCATACTTTTCGTATCTCACGTGTTTCGGTTGATTTGTAAGTATTATTAGCTAAATTGCGAGTAGACCGAAACATAATGAAGAAAGCAAGTCACGAGTTGCAAGGATAAAAAGAAGTGTGGACTTGAATGGTCTTTCTAAAAACCGGATCATTATAGAGAGCTATTTATTGCTCAATTATTGAATGACATTCTCCGATCGGTTCTAGACATTCAAAGTATTACACCGTCTCAAAAATCAACTTATCTCTACACCAGTCCCAAGAATGATATGCATTTATTTCAAAATCCCAGAAAAGGAAGATCAAGTATAGACTACAAAGTTCTGATGCTGAAAACAGTTTCCATAAAAGGGAACTCCCCAAGAGATGTGATTCAGAACTATGCTGAGCAAAAAGAACATTAAATGCATCGATTAATGAACAATTAATGCTCTTAAAGATGACAGTGACACATCTGTTCAGGGGCTCAGGTTAACGTTGCTTGTCCTTCCCGACCGTTGGAACAATCGGCTATATTAACAGAGAAGTATGAAAGAAGCAAAAAAAAAAGAAAGAAAAACTACTCAATTTCACAGCTGTAAAATTATCATCTGCTTGCATACTTTGAAGATCCAGAGTGCACTCAAAGCTTACTTGATTCATCGCTCAATTAGCACGTATTGAACATAAAGATACTCGATCATTCAAGGATCATTTTCGTGCTACATAAATCAGATTATTCATATCAGTAACCTTTTGGTTATTTGGTTAAGTTGTGGTGTCTGGTGAACTAAGTGTTCTTAAAATCCAGACGTGTAAAGTGATCACTAAGAGTTCCAAAACAGGCAGTGTGATAAGTCCTGATTGGAGTGGGCTGTTGCAAAAAGTTTTTAAAGCCAAAGTCTTTTAGTGGAATCCTTCCTGAAGAGGAAGAAGGGATGACGTAGAAGTATTCAATCTCCGAACATCCATAAAAATCTTGTGTCGTTTATTTCTCGCAAGCACATACTTTTCCAGCTTCATTTTGTTGTAAAGCTTGTCAAAGTTTTTAAGCTGTCATTGGAAATTGTGAACCGTTTTCCGCACTTAATAGTGATTTACATTTCCAACCGTTTGAGTAGAGTTTTCAACTGCCTCAAAAACGGGTGAAATCAAAGTTTTAAAAGCAAAAATTTGAAAGAATTCATTCACCCCCCTCTAAACTCTTTCTCGATCCTAACAAGTGGTATCAGAGCCGGTTTTTCTCAAATATTGATATCTTATAATTACACATGACATCTTTAAACAAAATTCCTATTTTCTCTAAAGAAGATTATGATGATTGGAAAATTCGTATGCAGGAACATCTAGTAGCCCAAGATGACGACATGTGGTATGTCATTACTGACGGGCCAATGAAAATTCTGAAAGTAAATACAGCTGCAACAACAACTGAAGGTGCTCCCCAGATGGTTGAAAAACACCGATCTGAATGAACAGCCGAAGACAAAAGAAAACAAATCTTTATAATGTCGCAAATGATATTCTTTACAAGACTCTAGACAAAAACATGTTTGCCAAAATCAAGACGTGCACTACGGCTAAAGAAATATGGGAAAAATTCACACAACTATGTGAGGGCAATGATCAAACTAAAGAAAACAAGCTGACTGTGGCTGTGGCTATCCAGAAGTTTGATAATGCAAAAATGAAGCCTGGAGAAACTCTTACAAAATTCTACAAACGGTTCAATAGTATCATCATCGAACTTATTTCTTTAGGAAAAGAATATTCTCACCGAGAAATTGCTTTGATGGTTATGCGAGCTCTTTCCAGAGAATGGGATGTGAAAACCATAGTTATGCGAGAGTCCAAAGATCGGAACAAGCTGGAACTCCATTATCTCTTTGCATATCTTAAAGCATATGAGTTCGAGCTTGGAATACGAACTGAAGAAGAGTCATCCACCTCCCAACAAACAAAATCCTTTGCAGCTAACACAGTGACTCTTCCAGTTTAAGAGTCCACAAGTAAGAAAATGGCTGAGCTACTAAGCAATGAAGCCATGTCCCTTTTTGTTAAAATTTTTGGTAAATTCATGCGTAAGAATCAATCACAGATGAATAAACCTTATTTCAAAAAGGGCCATACTGATGATGATCAAGCCTGCTTTAATTGTGGAAAGAAGGGACATTTTATTGCAGAATGCTATAGGTCAGGAAAGGAGGAAAATAAACCGGTTGACAGAAGACGGTCTAAAGACGACCAAAAATTCACCAAAAGGAAGAATCAACGAGTCTTGGTCGCAGAAGAAGATAAAGGTAAGTAGGCTGACTCAT
This sequence comes from Primulina tabacum, assembly GCF_025594145.1. NCBI lineage: Eukaryota > Viridiplantae > Streptophyta > Magnoliopsida > Lamiales > Gesneriaceae > Primulina > Primulina tabacum. The sequence continues at coordinate 77,534 of NW_027459740.1, read as the reverse complement.
AGTCAGAAAGATCCACTTTTGAAGAATCAGCCAGTGAAAGTGAAGATGAGACGACAAAGTGTCTCATGGCTAATGAAGACCCAGAATCTACAGAAGTAATGGTATTTAACTTTGACTCTATTGAATTCACAAGAGAAGACCTGGTCACGGCACTGCATGATATGGTAAATGAGTTCAAAGGACTATCGTAGAAATTCAATGAAGCCAAGGCAAAAAAACAAGACTTGAAAAATAAGTTGACTCTCTCTAGCTGTTCACAGCAAAAAGAGGTTGACAATTTAAAAGTAAAGTTAAGTCGGCTAGCGGCTGAGAATGATGACCTACCCAGACTGTTCCATGCCACATTAAAAGAAAACAAACGGTTGATAAACACAGTCAAAACTTGGAACAAGTCCTCTGCCTCTCTTAACAGGATGCATGAGATGTAGAAACCGGTCGGAGACAGAACCAGACTAGGTTATAGCATCAATGAAGCAGCACTTCAGAAGCACCAACTCAACCGTTATTAGAAAAAGACAGTTTAAAGCCAATTAAATTTGTCAGATCTAGTACGGTATATGAACACGATAAGCCTGAAGTTCAAGGCACTCAGAATGTAAATCTTGAAAATAACATAAGGCGATGTGGTTTGGGATATATCGAAATTGAGAGTGCTAAATCAAACCGATCATGGCTAAGACGAAGGCCAAATACAACCGTTCAAAACAGTTCAGTATTGGCCAGCAGAAAGTCAGGTTCAACCGGATATCACTCAAAAACTAGACCTAATCATTACTACAATAACCAACCTGTTCAAAATAGATACATATTGAGTGATAATAACAGATGGTCAAAACAACATATTGGAAAAGAAAAGACACTGCATACACCACCTGATTATGCACATAACTGCACTCACCTTAGGACACACCAAGAAAAATCCTTCTGGATAATTCAAGTGTGGATTCCTAAGGGTCTAATAAGCTCAAGACCCAAATAGAAAAGGGTACCAATTTCTTATTTAAATGATGTTAGGCATCGAATAAAAAGGACTTGAAAGAAACCATCTGGTTCCTATATAGTGGTTGTTCCAGACACATGACTGGAAGCAAAAATAGTAGTCAACTACATAGGTCCAACAATCACCTTCGGTGATAACTCTAAAGGTAGAGCTGTGGGTAAAGGTAAGATTATCCATGACAAAATTATCATTAAAGATGTACTTCTTGTAGAAAATCTATGCTATAACCTGATAAGAATAAGCCAACTATGTGACAATGGTTACACCGTTGAATTTCAAAAACTCATATGCACTGTTAAAAATGCCGCATATAATATTGTGATAACTGGTCATACAGAGCAAAATACATATGAAGTAAAATGGAATGATGATTGTCTTAATGCACCTACTTGCTTTATCGCCGTAAATGGTAATAAAAATTGGCTTTGACATAAACGACTCAATCATCTTAATTTCAAATATATTGCTACTATTAGAAAACTTAAACTGGTATCTGGCTTGCCTAACATTGACTTGGTCAAAGACAGAATTTGCAATGCATGTCAGTTACGTAAACAAATCCGTTCAACCTTTAAGAACAAAGGAAGAAGCTCATCAGAAAGATGCATGGAACTTCTTCATATGGATTTGTTTGGACCAATACCGGTGATGAGCTTAGGGGAAAGAAATATACTCTTGTGATAATTGATGACTTCTCTAGATTTACATGGATAATTTTCTTAAGCTCCAAATATCAAACCGTGGCTCAACTAATCAAGCTTCTCAAAAGGCTTCAAAACGAGAAAACTGAAGCAGTAGACAGAATCAGGAGTGACAGAGGAACTGAATTTCTGATCCAATTCCTCTCATCCTATCTAGAAGATAATGGCATAAAACATGAACTGTCAGCTGCAAGATCACCTCAACAGAATGGAGTAGCTGAAAGAAGGAACCACACATTGAAGGAAGCAGTTAGAACCATGCTGGCAGAATTCAGTATCTCACAACGGTTTTGGGCGGAGGCCATCATTACAGCCTGTTATACTCAAAATCGGTCTATGATCAATAAAAAACATGAAAAGACTCCATATGAGATCTGGACCGGCAAGAAACCAGAAGTTGGATATGTTCGCATTTTCGGTTGTAAGTGTTTCATTCATATTAATGGCAAGACATAACTAACCGTATTTGATGCAAAAGCTGATAATGGTGTCTTCCTGGGATACTCAGCAGTAAGTAAAGTGTATTGAGTTTATAATCAAAGAACTCTCACTGTCAAAGAATCCATACATATTGTATTTGATGAATCATCCATATGTCATGACAATAGTGGTAGCAGAATTCATGAGTTGATTAATAAACTTGAAGATAGTAGTGATGACAATATAGATTTGAGAAAAACAGGTGAACACATCTTGGATCAAGATCCAACCGTTCAAGAACAAACTCAACAGATGAATGAACCAGAGGACAACTATCAACCGCAGAGTATACAAATAGAAGAGGGGACGCTGGAGGAAGAAGATGATAACATTCAACCAACCGATTCAAATCCATATGAACCATGTTTCCGGTGGAAAAGGATCATCCACTCGAGCTGGTCATCGGTAACCATACTGCTCCTGTCAGAACTAGAAATCAAATGATCAATGAATTTATGCATGTTGCGTTTGTTTCCCAGATAGAACCTAAGAAGATTAATGATGCATTGTTCGACACAAATTGGATAGAGACTATGTAGGAGAAACTTAATCAGTTTGAAAGAAGTAGAGTTTGACATCTAGTTTCTCGGCCTGACAATACTCATGTTATTGGCACTAAATGGGTATTTAGAAACAAAATGGATAACGGTTCAATTATAAAAACAAGGCTAGACTAGTAGCTCAAGGCTATAGACATGAGGAAAGAATAGACTTTGATGAATCGTTTGCCCCTGTAGCCATGATAGAAGCAATTAGAATATTTCTGGCCTTTGCAGCGTTTAAGGATTTCAAAGTGTATCAATTGGATGTTAAATCTGCGTTCTTGAATGGATTGTTAAATGAGGAAGTTTATGTACAGCAACCACCTTGTTTTGTTAATCACATTTATCCTGATTATGTTTACAAACTAGACAAAGCATTGTATGGATTAAAGCAAGCCTCGAGAGCATGGTATGACACACTAACTAAATTCTTGCTTGACCATGATTTCTCAATTGGAATGGTTGATAAAACCCATTTTAAATTTCCAAAAAATGATCACTCACTTTTTGTACAAATATATGTGGACGATATTATTTTCTGATCAACTAACCTTAAATTATGTGAGAGATTGTCTAAAATGATGCAGGAGCAGTTTGAAATGAGAATGATGGAAGAATTAAAATACTTTTTAAGACTGCAAGTCAAGAAGTCAGAAAATGATATTTATCAATCAAGCCAAATACACTCGAGATATGCTAAAGAATTCGGCATGGAAAATTGCTCTCAAGCTACTACCCCGATGAGTTCATCAATCAAATTAGACAAAGATGAAGGGAGAATCTCAGTGGATACAAAAATGTACAGAGGGTTAATTGGTTCCTTACTATATTTTACTGCATGTCGACCAGATATTATGTTTGCTGTATGTTTATGTGCACAGTTTCAAGCTAAACCTATGCAATATCATTTTATTGCCGCAAAACGCATACTTAAATATCTTAAAGGTACTATTAATGTGGGCCTTTGGTATCCCAAAGATTCGAGTTTCATTCTTGTAGGCTATTCAGATGAATACTATGCCGGATGCAAAATCGATCGAAAAAGCACGAGCGGTTCATGTCAGTTTTTGGGTGATAGACTAATATCGTGGGTTAGTAAGAAAAAAATGTCTATTGCTACATCAACTGCTGAAGCTAAATACTTGGCGGCTGGGAGCTGTTGTGCTCAGATGCTATGGATACAACAACAACTGAGAGACTATGGAATTCAAGCTACTAAATCTCCTATCTTCTACGACAACACCAGTGCAATAGCAATCACATATAACCCGGTCATGCACTCTCGGACAAAACACATTGACATCAGACATCATTTCATCTGAGAACATGTTATGAAGAAAGAGATTCGGCTTGAATATGTTCATACGGATCAACATTCAGCTGATATATTCACGAAACCATTACCAGAGGCTAAGTTTTCATATTTTCAAAATATTGTTGGTTTAATCGATTTATCTTGATATATTATTTTTGTGTGTCCAGTTTGTTATGCAGAAAATAAAAGAGATAGATAAAAAAGACAACCAGTAATACATAAAAGGAAATTTCATTAATGAAGACGGGAGCGTACATCAGCTATTTCCTTCTTAACCGCCCTCCTCCAGAAGGCCAACCAGGTGGTCAGCCCTCCGATAGAAATGCGCATAAAGTCCTCTGAAATGGCAATACGTCTCAGGGTCCTCTGCTCTTTTAAGAGCATGAGGAGGTAGACACCTTCATCAGAGAAGATGTATGAAGCATCAGAAATGGAGGCGCTGCTGATACTTTTTCAGTATCGCCACCCCTTCAGGGGTAGCAACAAGTCCTCCACCAAGGGAGAACTGGAGTTCCTGGACTTTCGTCCAAGTTGACAATGTCTTCTTCAAAACGCTGTCCTCCATAGCAGCTTTCCGGGTCTCAACAATGGAGTTCATGAACCTCTCAGCTAAATCTGGATGGCTTGAACTGCTTCCCTTATCCATCTTGCTTTACCTATGTTATGTTTCGAGTGATTGTGTAAATAACCCATATACTTGTATTTATAGATAAGAACCATCCGAAAAGTCTCTATCTTTATGCCTGACACGAGGATATGAAGAGTTCTCTGTCAAGCTACCGCCGGTTCATCTCCCAAGAATACTTTTTATGCACATTTTAGGGGGAATATTGGTTAAGTCAATAATTTAATAGACTTCTCAACCACTTCCTCTAATCATATTATTCATCCGGTTCAGTTTTTGGGGGACATGATATCTCCACGTCATTTCATAAAAATTACTCAAACTCTTCGTCTGCCCTGCTTGACGTGACGATTATCTCTTCAAAATTTGAAATCAATCATTTTACCGTCGTCCAAAATTTTTCAAAATTTTAAAAATTCCTCCACTGACTGTCCTCCACGTAGACTGATTTTTGACTCTCTGAACCAAAAATACACATTCAAAATTTAATTCGTTCTTACCTTACCTTGCTACTTTCATACGAAATTGCAGGTGTTTACTTCGATCTCTATCCTTCAATCAAGATTATGGCGGCCTCGATTGCTGACAATACAGTTGCTGTCAACTTCGCATACGTACTTGTTATGACAAACAAGCCGATGCAAGCACTGTTTCGTATGCTTGAATCTTCTGGGCTTCGCTTCTTTCTAGGATGCAGTAACAAATACTCCGAGACTCTATTGAAGAATTCTTCGACTCTGCATACATGAAAAATAGAGAAATTGAATGAACTGTTCAAGGAAAACATCTTTAACTCACCCAGAAGATGTTTGCTGATTTGTTCCAACTACCTGCTGGAATTACTGATTTCTCCACACTTTCAGAGAGTACCATTGAACTTTGGAGAAGCAAATTTTCCATCACCGAGTCTCCGATTTCTTCTCCAACATGTCAGAAACGCGATCTAAAGATCGAATTCAGGCTGTTGGCGGATATTGTGGGAAAAGGAGTTCTTGCCAAAGCTGGTGCATATGACAAAATAACTCTGGAAAAATTTCTTTTCATGGCCACCATTTCATCAAATCTGCAGATCAACTGGTCAGATGTTCTGTTCAAGACACTGGTAGCTATGATAAAGAAAGAGAACCAATCTCAAGGGTTTGCGGTTCAAATTTGCCACATGCTGATTAATGCAGGAGTTCAACCGGTAGATATAATTGAAGTTGGAAAGACCAAGTTATTCAATTGGCCAATGGTTGAAAACTTTATCAAGAAGAATTGACCAACTGATGAGGAGATAGTCTCCATCAAAACAGAGACCGAGGTAGAATTTGTGAAACAAAAGAAGCAAAAAAATACAGTTTCAACTCCCAAAGAAACCAAGAGGAAGCTGATCCTAAAATCCAGTTCCGATGATGAATCCAAGGACGACATTCCAGTCTCTCAAGTTTTCAAGAAGAAACGGTCCGAAAAACCAAAACAACGAAGATCAAACTGATTAAACATATTTCTGCACCACTGATTCCTGTCCCGACCCTCGCAACTTCTGCCACGATGCTCAAAGGAATTCAAATTACTGAAACAGAAATTGAGACCTCTTACTCAGGAGTTCCTATTATTATCTCAACAGACAAGGACAAACAAGCCATGATCGAAAATCCATCAAAAACAAATTCGGTACATACAACCATTATCCTTACCAGCGAACGTGTCAATGAGGCCGTTCAGAAGAAGATGGAAATGTTTGATCAATGGGTTCAATTTCAAACCGTTGTAACCTTTGACTCATTGATTCAAACTGGTTAGATCAAAGCAGCTGCCAATCTTGAACGGTCCATCTTGGAATGGACAGAAAGATATGATATTCAAACCGCTTTACGTCGTCGAGACTTTGTGGAACTTCAGATGAAAGAAAGTACTATCCAAGCCCTCATTCAATTAAGAAAGAACAACTTTGATCCCACCTGCCCTATTGCAAAGGATGACTCAGCAGTTATCTCCCAACTTGAGATGGATGCCTCATTGCTTGCTATGAATGTTGCTCTAATGCGACAGAATCTTCACCTTCCAGCAGTTGCAGAACAGAGTAAGCTTGACTCTACATTGAAACTACATGAAGACCCAAGTCCTGAAAAGCTCAAAGACAAATCCGCAATTCAGGATCATTCATCTACATCATCCGGTATGTTTACTAAGCCTTAACCACCAGAAGTGCCTATCGAAACTGCTCTACTGAATAATGAGGAAAACACTATTCCCCCAACTGAGATACTCATGCCAGAGAATAATCCCATTACCGAACAACCTTGCCCCTAGGATGTCTCAGATTCTCTGCATGCTTCTCACGCGATCTGTGAGATCGAAATACCAAATCAGCCAATCCATGTTAGCATCTCTGAAGATCAGCCTCTCCCCGTCGAGGAGGGTGTGCAGTTTTTATCTGATTTTGATAACAACACAACCTACAAGGAACAAACCCCGTCTCCGAGAACCCTCCATGTTACAGACCTTCCTCTAGTTACTCTCCAAGAACCGTCAATTTCATCTTCCAAAGATCTTTAGAATGATGAGGTCAATATATCATGGATACATACAAATTGTCCTACATCTGTAGCTCTAGATGCTAAGGTTGACACCAGCAAGTCACCCTCTACCTCTCATGCTGATATTGACAAAATTATTGAAGACATAACCGCGAAACTCGACGAGCCTCAGCATTCAAAATTTGTTGGAAAACATCATCTTCTCAAATGGCCTCTTTCAAAACCAGATTACGTGATGATTAGGATGCCTCTGAAAAGGAAGATCAATCAGAAGAAGATGGCCAACATGAGATTCTATCAAAACTTGTCAATTTAGACCATTCAATTCTTGCTCTAAACCGCAAATATTTTGATCTCAAAGATGCTTTTCAAATAATGAAGTCGGATGTTTGTAAAGAATTCTCCGCCATGAATGCCAGCATCTCCCTACGTCAAGAAAAGCATAATTCCGCACATCTAAACATGTGTCTTGAGCTCTCAAGCCAAATGAATCGTCTGCAAGAACATGTCGACCAACGTATGAATGGCCAAGGAGCTCAACTCACGGAAATTATGGACTTTCTTATTTATGATGATGTCAAAAAGGGTAAAAGAGAGCGACAAAGGGCCATTCAAGAAGCAGGATTATCTGTAATGAAAAAATTAAGAGAAAAGGAAGAAAGGGCCAAAGTAGAACAAATTTTAGGTCAAACGAAACATTAATTGTTGTATCCATTTAGTAAGTTATTTTGTTTTAAATTGTAATTTCATTTACTTAATGAAATACAATGTTTTGTTCTTACTTATCTCTTTAAATATCACTGTATTAAATAGTTTTGCGTTGGGTTTTGTCATCACCAAAAAAGGGAAAAATTGTTAAGAAATCTTTATTACTCAAGAATTTTGGTGTATGACAAAATCAAGACAGCACTTCACTGTTTCAGGAAACAGCTGTTTTTCATATATGTAACAGGTATCAGTTCACCGCCCAGCTCAGCAACTGGAATATATTTCAACCGGCAAAAGCACAAGAGGCATAAGAAGACTAAACCGCTTGAATTTCAGACCGCCTAAAAATTCAACCGTTTGGATAAAAAGAAGTGTGGACTTGAATGATCTTTCTCAAAACTAGATCATTAAAGAGAGCTATTTATTGCTCAATTATTGAAAGACATTCTCTGACCGGTTCTAGACATTCAAAGTATTACACCGTCTCAAAAATCAACTTATCTCTACACCAGTCCCAAGAAATATCTGCATTTATTTCAAAATCCCAGAAAAGGGAGATAAAGTATAGACTACAAAGTTCTGATGCTGAAAAAAATTACCATAAAAGGGAACTCCTCAAGAGATGTGATTCAGAACTATGCTGAGCAAAAAAAACATTAAATGCATCAATTAATGAACAATTAATGCTCTTAAAGATGACAACGACACATCTGTTCAGGGGATCAGATTAACGTTGCTTGTCCTTCCCGACCGTTGGAACAATCGGCTATATTAACAGAGAAGTATGCAAGAAGCAAAAAAAAAAAGAGAAAAACTACTCAATTTAACAGCTGTAAAATTATCATCTGCTTGCATACTTTGAAGATTCAGAGCATACTCAAAGTTTACTTGATTCATCGCTCAATTATCACACATTGAACAGAAAGATACTTGATCATTCAAGAATCATTTTCGTGCTACTTAAATCAAATTATTCATATCAGTAACCTTTTGGTTATTTGTTTAAGTTGTGGTGTCTGGTGAACTAAGTGTTCTTAAAATCCAGACGTGTAAAGTGATCAATAAGAGTTCCAAAACAGGCAGTGTGATAAGTCCTAATTGGAGTGGGCTGTTGCAAAAAGTTTGTAAAGTCAAAGTCTTTTAGTTGAATCCTTCCTGAAGAGGAAGAAGGGGTGACGTAGGAGTATTCAATCTCTGAACATCCGTAAAAACCTTGTGTCGTTTATTTCTCACAAGCACATACTTTTCCAGCTTCATTTTGTTGTAAAGCTTGTCAACGTTTTTAAGTTGTCAATGGAAATTGTGAACCGTTTTTCGCACTTAATAGTGGTTCAGATTTCCAACCGTTTGAGAAGAGTTTTCAACCACCTCAAAAACGGTTGAAATCAAAGTTTTAAAAGAAAAAATTTGAAAGCGTTCATTCACCCCTCCTCTAAACTCTTTCCCGATCCTAACAAAACTCATTTTCATCTAAAAAAAGAAATCAAATCCTCCAGCCATTCTAAAATCCTAATGACTTATATTTTCAGTTCATATGAAAATATTCAGACTTTTATTTTTGAAATATTTCGATGATTCTGTGCCGTAAATTTTTAACATACCGATTAATGCCTAGTTGAACCTATCAAATAATATCGTACCTATTCAAGACAACTCAAGTTTCGAGGACGAAACTTTCAATAAGGAATGCGGAACGATAAGACCTGAAAATTGATATAAAAAAATAAAGGGGAATTTCGTCCGCATTATGTCATTTACAAGCCTTAAACTAAAAAATTAAAGGGGAAAAGAAAATACTTCATTAAGCTAAAATACTAAGATTTGTAACATCTAAATAAAAGAGAATTATGACATTTAAAGATTGCCATAATGAGGACATTGCAGGTCACCTCTTTGGAGAATATAACTAGTTGCTCAAGTTTAAAGAAAATCACATATTATCAAGCACAAGAGACTCCAAATTTTCAAGCCATAGCAGCTGAAAGAAGGGGAAAATTTTTTCTTCCATTTTTCAAGGTTTTCAAGCCGAAGTTCAGTAGAAACGTCATTCGAATTCGGGCGAAGTACTAACCTTTTTCGAGTCAATCCTTTTACATGTTTTTCTTATTCAATTAAAACAAGGTAAGTGGGTTTTCTGTTTTAAATCGAGATGTATATTTTTAAAACCAAGCATTATATATGTATTTTATATTTTTAAAATTGGATTTCAAAAATCTGTATTTTCGAAGCATTGGAGCTTTGTGAACCAATGGTAGGAATATATATTCTGAACATTTTTTTATTCTTGATTCCCGAACTCACCTCTTAGAGTTGAGAACATATACGCGACTGATATCAGTTAGCTATGAAATTCATAATTTGTTAAGTGTACAATTCTGATACATGTTTATTCCTGAAAAATAAGAATATTTTTGTATATATCTGCTATTACTGTTTTTGTTGAAAATATGATTTTAAAGGCTTGGAAGAATTCCCTTACTTATTGAGTGATGATCATATCACTCATTCACCCCCTCTCAGATAAGAATGAAGATCTGTTAAAGATGAAGAACAAAATCAGTTCTGGGGACTGTAAGGATAGAGAAGACCACTGCCAATGCTTAAGTTAAAATTTTTTTATTACTTTAATTCAAGTTGTATGCTTCCACACCATAATTAATGTTTTACATTCCACTCCTATAAAAAATTCTGTGATTATTTTAGAGTTGTAAAGACAGTATTTCATATTTATGAATAAATAAACTAATTTGAAAATTTTGTACTTTTGAGGCTTGTTTGACAATTATATGATTGTGAGACAACGCCGGTGTCATACGCCTCAGTCTTGGGGCATGAAATTTAAGTGGCACCAGAGCCGTCAGGTTCATAATCCTGTTGGGAGAAGTTCGAGTGCCTTAGAGCCTAGTTTTTGTGAAAATGCATAGATCAGGCGCTTCAGCACCACCTACCAAGTGCCTCAGCAGTAGAAAGTCGAGCTACAGATGCCTCAGCGCAGAAATTTGAGGAACAGGAGCCTTAGTGCCACCAAGAGGCACCTCAGCACAGAAAATTAGAAGCATTGGCACCTCAACGTCACTTACCTAGTGCCTATGTTCTATTCAAGTTTTTGGAAACCTTGTAGACTGATAACTTTGTGTGGGAAACTCAGAATTCAATTCCATAAAATGTTCTGAAAAACCTCATGATGTAGGTTTTCTATCCATATCAAAATTTCCGATTTATTTTTTGAAATTTCTCTACATTATCTTTCGACACTCGTATTACATCGAAATACTTGAAATTGTTTGATTCATTCTAATTTTAGTTCATTTAACTTATCCTAATAATTTTGAGCTGTTTAAACCATTTTTTTAATCATCGAATTGAACAAAGATTAACTGTCTACCTTTTAATGATTTTTACATCTTCTGGTTTGTATGCTTTCATTTTTAAATTGAAATCAATAAAATTTATTTAATCTATTCATTGATTGATTTCATGTTTGAGATACTATTGTTTCATATATCTCTACCTGTTGTTGGAAATAACCTAGAAACATACATGCATGTAGAAAATGGCCAAAATACCTCATCGTAACAACCACAAATATAGACAACTAGAAGGATGTGCCACCACATCCACCAACATCTAATTTGAATCAAGCGGATCTAATGGTTATAGCCGCCATTGTAGCAACGACGCTCCAAGGATTGATGCCCCTAAACACCATTCCCCAAGGAAGAACCGAGTTCCAATATTCAATGGCAACCCTGATCCAGAAGTTGGTCACAACAGGCTCAAACAGATTGAGATTCAATTTCAATTGCTCAAAGTCGTTGAAAGACTTAAGATGAATGTAGTAACACCATTCTTAGCGGATAAAGCAAGCAAACAATGGAAAACAATTACACCAACCATGACAGCAACTAGGCCAATCACTTGGCCATAGTTTTGATAAGCTTTTTTCTGAAGCAGTACTATCCTACTGAGATTAGACTACATAAGCTAAGCGAGTTTGAAAACTTCACTCAAACTTCAGATATGATTGTATTGAATTACATTTCCAAGTTTAACGGCCTCAGAACGTATGCCCAGACATCGTGGTGGATGAGACCATGAAGATGCATCGTTTCAAAAGAAGTTTGAGCTGTAGAATTCAGTCAACTCTGGCAGTTTACCAACCTATAATATTTTCTTATTTGATGGGAGCATCCATTAGAGCTGAGACAAACATTAAACATTGAGAGGAAGAAAACAAGAATAAGCTTCCTCATCCTAGGTGGTACTCATAGAGTTATCAATTCAAGAGGCACAAATTTGTAGGCAACAAGTCTATTAGTAACCCAACCAAGGGACCTACTAAAACTAAATGCCAAACATGTGGGTTCACTCACACTGGAGAATATTGAAGGTACAATGGAACTGGTTTTTGTTGTGGAAGGATTGAACACTGCCTTTCTCAGTGCCCATATCTAGCCCCAAGAAATAATCCAACTCATGACAACTCTTAACCAACCAAAGGAAAACAAACCTAATGCTCGAGTATACGCTTTAACGCAAGATGAAGCTGACAATCCAACAAGTGCTATCAGGTACAATTCTAAATCAAAACAATGTCCACTTATGTGCTATTTGATTTGGGTGCTACACATCGATTTGTAGCTTCAAGTTTTACTAGAAATTGAGAGTTAAGTCTAATAACTTAGAAGAACTTTATAGAACGACACCATCATAACTTGACTAAGAGTTACTATTCCTTTTAGGTGATATTCTTGTATACTCAATAAGAAATGGAAACTCTTCATATCTGAAGGGATAAAGATCTTGATGCCAAATTCAATTAGGACTCTCATAATGCGTTAAGATTAGTGAATCTTAATTTTATGTAAGGAATACTGTAACGTACCGTACTTTTAAACTATTTAAAATTTGCGGAAAAATAAGAATTTTCTTAAATACAAAATAAACTTTCAAATTTGCATTAAAATAACTTGCTCGTCTAAAAACATTTGCAATACAAATAACCAAAACCAAGTTTGCCAAAAGTAATAATCGTTTAAACATCATAAACCACTTCATGAAATTAGAGTATTAAAAATCGTCATGCATAAAATCTTAAAACATGGGCGGTCCTCGGGTTTAGCCCCCTGCGCAGTCCAAGCAGGCTCATTGGTCCCCACCCCTCGTCTCCTCAAAGTCATCCTCACCTGCATCGATCAAGTCTAGTGAGTCTAAAGACTCAACAAGTATAAACTGGATATAACAAGTACTACATAATAAAACTACATGCATCTTTAAAGTAGGGCTTACATACTTGAAACTTAAACGTAATAGCATAAACATACTTGAAACTTGAACGTAGTAGCATAAACATAGACGTGCCATCATCATAAAACTTTCATAAACATGCTTGCTTCATACATACATGAACAAACATAAACTTCATCATTTTGCGTAGAGATATATTTCAAAGCAAGTGACCCATACATAAATGTGCCTGATCAGACTAAACCATAGTACTGGGCTGACAGGGAAAATCCACTGCCACACACATGAGATCCCCGGTCATGCTTTACCCGGTGGATTGGTCCCTGGTCATGCTTTACCGCTTTACAATCCTGATCTAAACCCGGTCATGCTTACCAGGGTGGAGAGGTCCTCGGCCATGTTCACCGACTTCCAAACCCGTTCATAATTTGGTCACAAGACATTTAGCATACCTCAAAAACTTAAAAGTATTTTCCTTTGCACATCGAACATATTTACTTGGCGTTGAGGAATTCGTTGGATCTCGCTTGGGGACACTACTGCACGTACTAACATGAGTTCAAACACTTAGCTTTCATAACTTAGACATATTAGTCATGCTCACACCCAAAATGACAAATTTCTTTATGACATTCTAAATCTCTCGGGACTTGACCTCGTTTAATAATCGTACTAAATTATTACATCAAACCCCAAAACAATCCCTAAAAAAAATAATTTTTTTTAAAAAAAAGTGGTACATGGACCCCGTGTAAGGGTCCGGGTAGGTGCTAAAAATTCGTATTTTGAAGGAAAAAGGTCACGGACCCCGTGCCAGGGTCCAGCTTCGGGTCCGTGTAGATGCTGGAATCGTAAACCAAGGGAGAAACACTACACTTATGGCTAAATCCTCCTAACTCGATCATACGGACCATGAACCAATGCCTCGAGACCCATCCTAGGATGCTATGACACTTATTCAAACTCAAACAAATGCCCCAAAACAACTACGCATCACAAAAAACGCAACCCAATCCGTGAACTCGACATTTGACACCAAAACGCATCCTACGACTTCTAATGCAAACAATTGCCTATCGACACGATCCGACACACCAAAAACCATCCCAACATCATACTCAACATACTTAAACACAGCAACGATCGTCCGTCGATCCCCAACGAAGCCTGCAACAATAAAACTTCAAGAACGCATTTTCAGAAAATCATAGTTTGAGCATCCAACGAAAACAATCATAACTCACTCATTTCTTATCCAAATATTTTGAATTAACTGTCAAATCGAAGATATTTAAAATTTCTACGTTTTATATGTTGAAAGTTTTTCCAGAAAATCGACCAAAAAGTCGTAGTAATTAAAATGACAGCATATTTTGAGGTTTAGATCCAAAAATGTTTCAAAAATCTATCCAACAAATTTCTGCTCAAATTTTGTACATCATAAATGGTTTTTACGCATAATAAACAACAAAATGTATAATATGACAAGATCGATGCAAGAAGGAAAGACTATTCATGCCTTTTGATATTTAAAAATACTGTAACGACGATACCGAAGCGGGAACGATGTGAGAGACGATCCAGGACGAACGTGACACTATTTTCTTGAAGAAAAGTGGACAAAAATATGCTGGAAAATATTCAGAGGAGGTGCGGCTGCTCTTGCACTAAGAACCCTAGGTTTTCTCTGTGTAGGTGTGTGTATGTGTCCGAGTGTGTGTGTGGGTGTGGTAACGTGTGTGTGTTAATTACGGTAAAATTATTGCTTAATTAACTAATTAAAAATGCTAATTTAAAAGTTAGTCCACACTAACCTTAACCAATCCCTTAATTAAAATAAAGTACACACTTGCTAGAATTTAAAGGTTTTAAAAAATCTTAAAATCACTAAATAAATAAATTAGACTTTAAAAGGCTAAAAACATAATAGATCATTTAAAATGCCTCATCCTAATTTAAAATAAAACACCACATTTAAAATTGTCAAAAGTCCTCGTCGGTCTCTTTTCCTTGATCCTACATCGAATAATCGTCTGAAACATGAAACTCAAGAAAACATTTTAACATGTATCGCATAAACATAAATAATTTAAAATAATGCAATTTCATCATTCATGCATCTAAAAAAATCATTTTAAATTTGATTAAATAATTTAACAATTAAATAATACATGGTTTTACGTGTATTGAATTTGGGTTCTACAAATACGAAATCAAATTCCGCCAATCATTCTGAAATCCTCATGGACTATCTTTTCAGTTTATATGAAAATATTTTGACTTTTCTTTTTGAAGTATTTAACTGATTCTGCTCCAACAAATTTTAAACTACCTATTAATGCCTAGTTGAACCTATCAAATAATATCGTTTCTATTCAAGACAACTCCAGTTTCGAGGAAGAAACTTCCAATAAGGAAGGGGGACGAGAAGACCTGAAAATTGATATCAACATGCATAGAAATTAAGCCACATTATATGTCATTTACAAGCTTTAAACACAAAAATAAAAGGAAAAGGAAGATGCTTCAAGCTGATATGCTAATATTTTTAACATCCAAATAAAAGAGAATTATGACATTTAAAGAGGGGCCACAATGAGGACCTTTCAACTCACCTCTTTGGAGACTATAACTAGTGGCTTGAGTTTAAGGAAAATCACACATTATCAAGTATAAAAGACTCCAAATTTTCGAGCCATAGCAGCAGCAAGAAGGAGAAAATTTTTGCTTCCATTTTTCCAGACGAAGTTATGTCCAAACATTGTTCGAATTCAAGCAAAAATCTAACCATTTTCAATTCAATCCTTTTACCTGTTTTTCTTATTCCAGAATAGCCAGGTAAGTGGGATTTTTGTTATAAATAGAGATATATGTTTTAAAACCGAACAACATGTACATATTATATGTGTTTAAAATTTAATTTGTGAAATCTGTATTTTCGAAACTGGAGCTTTGTGAACTAATGATAGGAATATATATTCTGAAAATTTCTGACTCCTGATTTCTGACCTCACCCCTAAAAGAAGAGATGTATAGAGGAATAATATCAGTTATCCATGAAATTCATAATTTAATCCGTGCATAATTCTAATGCATGTTTATTCCTGAAAAATAAGAATATTTCTGCGCATATCTGCTATTACTTGTGTTGTTGAAAGAATGATTTTAAAGGCTGGGAGAAATTATCTTGTTTACGGAGTGAGCGACCATATCGCTCGCTCACTCACTCACTCACCCTTTCTAGAGAATAAAGATCAGTTAAAGGATGAAGAACATAGTTAGTTCTGGGGATGTTATGGAAAGAGAAGACCGCTGCCAATGATTAAGTTTCATTTTCGATATCAGTTTATTTCAAGTTGTATGCTTCCGCACAATAGTTACTATTTTACATTCCGTTGCTGTCAATTGAAAGCTAGAGGATTCCACAGTTCGTTAAAGCAATTGCAATTGTTAAATAACATAAGGACAATTGGTTGCTGCAATTTGTTAGTTTGATTAATATAGCTCGACCAAGTATATTGATAAATTAGGAAATCCAGTCAAAAGCATGACTTAAAATTGAAAGTGAATTATTAGAGAAGATTTAGGTGTAGGTGAACCGAGATCTTAACAATTGTTTATTTATTATTTCCAGTCTAATTATTTATGTTGCATTTGTTTCATCCTTTTACTTAATTATTAATTTAATTTATCAATAAATTTAATTTTAATTAAATAAAAAATTTGGCCTTAAGGTTTTTGTCTAATTAATCTCCGTGAGATCGATACTAGTACTTTGTATATTATATTGTAACTTGACTCATGCACTTGAGATTTATTTGAACTTAAAGATTAATTTTATTGAGGAATTTACAAAGTAAAAAAAGGTCGATCAAGTTTTTTACGTCATTTTTGAGGATTGAAATTAACAAATTTTACTTTTTTTTTAATTTATTTTGTTATTTTTTTTAATTATATTTCATTCCAGCGGGATCTACCATTTTTTTATTATATTTGTGCATAAATTTTTTCTTGTGTAATATTTCGAGATGTTTCATCAAAAAGTATTCACGAGTTTTGCCTAACAACATGGAGAACTATTCTACTCAGCATGACATATTTTCAACAATCTAGCAAACTTCTAGGGATCGTTATTCTTCTAAATATTTTCTTAACCGAATTTTCTTTAATGGTTTGGATGCAGTAACACGTAGATGAGTAATAAATGAAGCTCTTGCAACTGGTACTTCCATATTTAGCCTAGATGATGATGAGATGATAAATTTGTTAAATGATATGATATATTTTGACTACCATTAGTATTGGTATCCTTCATTGCAGAGTAGGAGCCACCAATACCCCCCGAAATTGGTTACCTAGACTTTATGAAACAATCGTTCGATTATCAACACATGGACGAAGATAGTTAATAATTAATTATACATCAACTCGAGGTTATGATGAACAAATACATGGCATTGACTGGGGAAACGATAGAGGATCGACCTCAGTCCAAAAAAAATGTTGGAAAAAGTATCATTTAAAGAAGATCTCATAACATCAATTTTTGAGAGTCACCAAGAATGAAAAGTGAGGCGAGATGCTCAAACGGTGATAGATCCAGTTTGGTTTGATGATGATGAATCAAACAACCAAAGTCGTGAGAGTGATTTGGAACAGACCGGAAATCTAGGGATGTTTGAACCTTTGCTAGACATTGAGCCTCAACCGGAAGAGATTTCTAAAGAATTATCTGATAAAGATGTGACAACAATGATATTCTCATCCACATGCCTATTATTCAAAGCCATGTTTTGTTGAGGTGACGAGCTTACCATATTTATATCAAGCCGAACTAGAGGGCATATGGAACCAAGACCCATATATAGTGTCATATGATACTCTTGGCATCATGAAACGTCCACTACTCGTTTTTCTTTAAAATATACTAGAATTTTTTTCTTACAATTTTCGGCCATATGTTATACATATATATATATATACTTTGTACCGTTTAAAATAAATTCACTCACTAAATAATTGAAAATCTAAAAACGCAGTGCAAAACATAAAATTGTAGGATGTCAACGAAACCTAAAACTAATATTTTTCAAAATAAAATATAAACATCTTAAATCCTCTCAAAACCACTCAAAAGCATCAAAAGTCATAAACGTCATAAATTCTTAATGCGAAAAAACTAGCAAAGGTACTCGGGTTATGTGCATCATCAGCCCAACTAGTTCAACCATCAAGTCCTCCATCATCATCAAAATTATTCTGACCGTTATAACAAGTAATATATATATATTAACATGCACCAATGAAAATACTTTTCATGAAAATAGCTTTTAATGAACATGTATAAACTTTAAACATTTTCCTTTCATCATATACTTTCCTTTCATAAAAAACATATACATATACATTTCCTTCAAGGTAAATTTCGTTCATTAATTGTGGTCATCCTTTCATCCTTCGGTCGATTGATCAATCTCAGCTGTAACCATGGTACCAGGCGGCGAGGCAACATTAACCACTTTTATGTGCCTTAGCCTATAGTCGGCGGGGATATCAGCACACTCTCATCCGTCAACTGAGTATTGGCCTTACGTATCATCATATCCTTTCGATAAAAATTCGATCGTCTGGCTCCTTTTGGGACTTTCTCCCATAAACGGGCTCCCTATGGGACCTTGTCCTCACGAATCCCCATTTCCATATTGTCACAATTAAATCACTTCTTTCAAAACATTTTTCCTCGTTTCCATCACAATAGAAAAATATATGCAATAATATATTTTTCTTTTAAATCAAGCATGCAACACGTCTTTTAGCATTATCATTTTCATCATAAAATCTCATAAACTTTCAAAATAAGCATTTTAATATTCATTACAGAATTCAAGGCACTGTCAGGATGTCTAACATTTTTCAGGTGTAAAATGACAGTTTTGCCTCTGAAACCCTAACTTTCCCAATATATCCTTAGCCCTTAAACGACGACCTAAATCCATCCAAACTTATCAAAATATTTAAAATATACCATAAACATTTCTTAGAAATAAACTTAAGCTCATCGACTAATTTCTCAATTCGTTTTAAAACTTAAACCTACGTCTCGGTTTTAACCCAAATTGACTCAAAACATAACCAAACTTGAACCATAGTTTATTAACACATAACCATACCCTATACAACCCAAATCAAACTATTTAGAACCCTTTAACAACCCTAGAAGGCTATTGAATTTTCTTCACTTAGTTTCGAAACCCTAGCCTCACAACCTTGCACCCTTCGGCCCTAGCCCTCAACCAGCAAGACCAGCCCCTATAAACCCTTCCTAGGACCATAACCAAACCCATACCAAGCTACTGGAACAGCCCTAGAACAACTAGAACTTGCAAACCCATAAATTGTGCCCTTGAAGCTTGCGCACCAAGGGAACTCGCCTACGTCCCTTCCCTCTTCGAAACAGCCCTTACCTAATCCATCTAGGACAATTACTAGATCCCCTTAGGACACCTAGATATGCCCCAACAGCAGCCCACAGCTTGCCGCTTCAAGCTGTCTTCAAAATATACTAGAATTTTTTTCTTACAATTTCGGCCATATGTTATATATATATATATATACTTTGTACCGTTTAAAATAAATTCACTCACTAATTATTTGAAAATCTAAAAATGCAGTGCAAAACATAAAATTGTAGGATGTCAACCAAACCTAAAATAGTATTTTTCAAAATAAAATATAAACATCTTAAATCCTCTCAAAACCACTCAAAAGCATCAAAAGTCATAAACGTCATAAATTCTTTATGCGAAAAAACTAGCAAAGGTACTCGGGTTATGTGCATCATCAGCCCAACTAGTTCAACCATCAAGTCCTCTATCATCATCAAAATTATTCTGACCGTTATTACAAGTAATATATATATTAACATGCACCAATGAAAATACTTTTCATGAAAATAGCTTTTAATGAACATGTATAAAGTTTAAACATTTTCCTTTCATCATATACTTTCCTTTCATAAAAAACATATACATACACATTTCCTTCAATGTGAATTTCGTTCATTAATTGTGACCATCCTTTCATTCTTCGGTTGATTGATCAATCTCAGCTGTAACCATAGTACTAGGCGGCGAGGCAACATTAACCACTTTTATGTGCCTTAGCATATAGTCGGCGGGGACATCAGCGCACTCTAATCCGTCAACTGAGTATTTGCCTTACGTATCATCATATCCTTTCGATGAAAATTCGATCATCTGGCTCCTTTTGGGACTTTCTCCCATAAACGGGCTCCCTATGGGACCTTGTCCACACGAATCCCCATTTCCATATTGTCACAATTAAATCACTTCTTTCAAAACATTTTTCCTTGTTTCCATCACAATAGAAAAATATATGCAATAATATATTTTTCTTTTAAATCAAGCATGCAACACATCTTTTAGCATTATCATTTTCATCATAAAATCTCATAAACTTTCAAAATAAACATTTTAATATTCATTACAGAATTCAAGGCACTGTCAGGACGTCTAACATTTTTCAGGTGTAAAATGATAGTTTTGCCTCTGAAACCCTAACTTTCCCAATATATCCTTAGCCCTTAAAACGACGACCAAAATCTATCCAAACTTATCATAATACCTTAAAATATACCATAAACATTTCTTAGAAATAAACTTAAGCTCATCGACTAATTTCTTAATTCGTTTTAAAACTTAAATCTACGTCTCGGTTTTAACCCAAATTGACTCAAAACATAACCAAACTTGAACCATAGTTTATTAACACCTAACCATACCCTATACAACCCAAATCAAACTATTTAGAACCCTTTAACAACCCTAGAAGGCTATTGAATTTTCTTCACTTAGTTTCGAAACCCTAGCCTCACAACCTTGCACCCTTCGGCCCTAGCCCTCAACCAGCAAGACCAGCCCCTATGAACCCTTCCTAAGACCATAACCGAACCCATACCAAGCTACTGGAACAGCCCTAGAACAACTAGAACTTGCAAACCCATAAATTGTGCCCTTGAAGCTTGCGCACCAAGGGAACTCGCCTACGTCCCTTCCCTCTTCGAAACAGCCCTTACCTAATCCATCTAGGACCATGACTAGATCCCCTTAGAACACCTAGATATGCCCCAAAAGCAGCCCACAACTTGCCCTTTCAAGTACCCAAAAGTCGAACTAGGACTCGACTCTAGAAACCAAATTTTCGTTCTGCACGTTACCCATACTTGTCCAGCCCCTTAAACCAAATTTTCGTTCAGCATGTTACCCCTACTTGTCCAGCCCCTTAGCCATGCCTCTTATGACCCTTAAAAATGTTGAAAAATGTCCCTTCCCATATCATTATCATGCCATCCCCTTTGTGCATCATAAACATGAAAACTCTAGTTTTGTTCATGTTTTGCCATAAAAATGAAAATAAAAGAAAGTGAATCATGTTTTCATGCACACATGTATCAACACATATAATATGGTATGACGATGAGTGAAGAAAGATTAAGGCGTGCCTTTGCGTATTTCACGCACGAAAAACAATTTGTGAT
Source organism: Primulina tabacum (assembly GCF_025594145.1). Taxonomy (NCBI): domain Eukaryota; kingdom Viridiplantae; phylum Streptophyta; class Magnoliopsida; order Lamiales; family Gesneriaceae; genus Primulina; species Primulina tabacum. The sequence continues at coordinate 55,837 of NW_027459740.1, read as the reverse complement.
ACGAAGAACGTCGACGGAGAGGGACAGAACTTGCCATGTTTTCCTTCAAATTTCACGTGATTTGCTTGAAAAAATTAGTGTGTGATTGTGTTGGCTGCTGAAGAAGAGTCCTAATTCTTTGTGAGGTGGTGTGCGTAAGTTTGTGATGCAATTTTATGGTTTAGGAGATTAAAATTTGATATAAATATTTGTGCAGTAAGATTGGCCCAATAACCTAGGTATAATATGTCCATTAGATAGTAGGAAAATTATTTCTTTTAGGAAAGTTTTCGAAAATAATTGTCGAGTTCCCAAAAAGTCCTTATTTTCGTCAGAAATCGATTACCGGTTTAAAATACGACTCGACGCGTAAAAACACCTCAAAAATTGTCATTTTCGAAAATATCATTTAAAATATATCATATATTAAATAATTAAAAATAATGATTTAATAAAAGTATTTTCCCTTCTATGGTCCCTGGTCTCCTTTCCTCGATCGTGTCTTGAATAACCTTTAAAACAAAGTTTTATGTATTCTTGTAGAAAACTACCTTTTAAACATGTATCATACCTATCATATTCAATAAATGTAATTAAAATAATTTAATTAGTCATTTTCAATTTTTCCTAGATTTGGATGCAATTGGATTACGTTATCGTATTTTGGACCTTGCACATCAACTACTTTTTGTGAGCGCTTCTGAGAGTCAAGCCGACGACTAAAAATTAGGCATTACTTGAGACACAATCCAAGCATGTTATTTTTGTTTTATTTATTTGAATTTTAGTTTTTTCATTAAGTTCTTGTTTCTTTGAAAGTTTATCTTGCTTAAATTCTTAAATTTTCGTGCAAGGTGTGCACATTAAAGGAAATGGAAGATGGGTGGCATAAGAAATCCATGCAGCATAAAAAGATTGATGTTCATCTGTAGTAATCAAGACTCTTGTTTGTACATTCCGTATTCTTGCATTTAGTTGATTGTGTCTAATGTGTCATCTAATGCATTGGGGATAATTCACAACTTTAGTATGAGGAGAGAGTTGAAACGTTTACAACTCATTTTTCTTTAAAATATACTAGAATTTTTTTTATTTTTCTAAATTAGCTTTCGGCCGAATATACACAACTACATAAATATATATATTTGCATCATTTAAAATACCAACCAACCTATTATTTGAAAATCCAAAAGAACGCAATGCATAACGTAAAATCGTAAACCGTCAAACCAAACCTAAAAATAGCAAATTTCAAAACTCTTAAACCTTCTCAAAACCTCTCAAAGGCATTAAAAGTCTTAAAATCTTTAAAGTAATTTTAATGCGGAAAACTAGCAAAGGTTCTCAGGTTATGTGCACCATCAGCTCAGCTAGTTCAATCATTAAGTCCTCCATCATCAACAAAATCATGCTCACCTGCATCATTCACACATAATGAGTCTATTGACTCAACAAACCTTAACCATAATAACAAGTAATACATATACATTCACAAGTAACAGTGAAAATACTTTTATAAAATAGCTTTTCATGAATATGCATGACGTTAAAATCTTTTTTTCTTTCATCATATCCTTTTCCTTTCATCATATACATATACATTTCCTTTTTTTTGAATTTAGATCATTAATTGGGACTTTCGTTTCAGCTTTTGATCATGGATCCATCTACGCATAACCATGGTACTAGGCGGCGGAGACATCAGTGACACTCTCACCCGTCAACTAAGCCTTAACCTTACATATCATCATATCCTTTCGTATTAGTCTCAATTAAGTCATCTCTTTCAACCTTTCATTATATTCATTACTTACAAAAATTCATGCATATATATCATTTTCCTTAAAACCAAGCATGCAACATGTCTTTTAGCATTATTATATTCATCATAAAATCCCATAAACTTTCAAAATAAATATTTTAACATTCATTACTGTATTCAGGGCACTGCCAGGACGTCTAACATTTTTCAGGTGTAAAATGACCGTTTTGCTCTTGAAACCCTTATTTTCCCAATTTATCCTTGGACCTTAAAACGACGACCCGAATCCTTCCAAACTTAACATAACACCTTAGAATAAAGTCATAAGCATTTCTTAGACGTAAACTTAAGCTCATCGTCTAATTTCCCAATTCGTTTCAAAACTTGAACCTACGTCTCGGTTTTAATGTGAATAGACTCGAAATTTAACCAAACTTTACCAAACTTGAAACATAACTTATTCACACCTAATCATACCCTATAAAACCCAAATCTTGCCAATTAAAATCTTTGATCAAGCCTAGAGGTCTACTGAACTTTTCGGCCCCATACACACGAAACCCTAGCTTAATCAAACCCTAACTTGCTTCAACTCTAGCCCTTAGCTGACCCAACCAGCCAATATGCAACCATCCTAGGACCATACTCGAGCCCTTAACAAGTTGATGGACCCGACCTAGCAAACCAAGCATGCACAGCCCGTCGAGTCACACCCTTGGAGACTCGAGCGACTTCAACCTAGCGTCCCATGCACTAGCCCTTGCATCAGCCATCCCTTAGCCTATCTATGACCCTGACTCAGCCCTCTTAGGGCCCTTGGACATGATCCTACAGCAACTAGAAGCCGCACCCTTTCATAACCCCAAACCGAAAACCCTAGTTCCCCTCAACCCAAAATCTTGCAGCCCTAGCATCATTACTGTCCAGCCCTTAAACATGCATCTATGAGATCTTAAACCTACTGAAATTTGTCCCTTTTTATGGCCCTACCATGGCAGCCCCTTTGTGCATCATAACCATGAATTTAGAAGCAAGAAACCAATGTTCTATCATGTACAAGCCATAAAAACAAAAATATAAGAGAGTATATCATAATTGTCATGCAATCATGTTAAATACACATAATATGGTATGAACATTGAGTGAAGGTAGATTAAGGTATGCCTTTGCGTGTTTCACGTACGAAAACTTTCCTTGACGCGAGAGACATTGGAAGAGAGACGGGGGAGGAAATCTTGCTGAATTTCCTTCAAGTTCATGTGAATAAATTTAAAAAAAAAACGTGTGGTGTGTGTGTTTGTGTGCTGATGGAGAAAACCCTAGCTCTCATAGTATAGGATGCGTGAGTTGCAAAAGAGTTTTAGGACTTGAAAGCATCATGTTTTAATATAAAATACAACGGAAAAGGTTTAGGCCCAATAACCTATGTATAGTAGGCTCTTTAGGCCCATTAGAATGTGGGTAAAATATTTCGTTCAGGATATTTTTCAAAAATATTAACCGAGCCTCCAAAAATCCTTATTTTCATCAAAAATCAATTACCAGTTTAAAATACGACTCGACGTGTAAAAACATCTCAAAAAACATCATTTTCGAAATTTCTCTTTAAAATATATCATGTATTAAATAATTAAAAATAATCATTTAATAAAAATATTTTCCCTTTATGTTTCATGGTCTCTGTTCCTCGATCGCGTCTCGAATAACCTTTAAAACACGATTTTAATGCATTCTAAAAGAAAACCATATTTTAAACATGTAAACATACCTACCACATTCAATAGATGCAATTAAAATAATTTAGTTAAGTATTTTCCATTATTCCTAGATTTGCATTCAATTAGATGACATTATCACATTTTTAACTTACAGGAGTAGTTATTTTCCTTTATTTATTTATTGACATAAAAAAAATTGTGCATTTAGCTATGCCTGGTCATGTAAAGACTAGTTCAGAATGATGGGATGATGACATTTGACCTATGAAAAATACCAATTTATGACAGACGCATCATTGATCTTGGTTACTCCATTATTTTAGGAAAGCATGAAATTGTTGTCTGAATTTTGAATTTATTAAAGCGCGTATGTTGTAACTAGTAAATAATGCGAATAGTAGTGAAATTCAAAAACTTTTATGGGGAGTTTAAGAAGCATGAGGTGTTAGTTGAAATTGAATGCGAGTCCTTTGAAACGAAGTAGTTATCGGCAACATGAAAATGACTGGCAAATTTTCATGGACTATTGAATTGAATTGAGCCTACATTGAAACATGAATTCACAAAAAACTCATCCTTATATTGAGTCCCCATAAATGTATATGTAGAAGAATAGAAAGAAACCAAAAGGCGAATATTCATATTCTAGGTAGTACATATGTGAATAAAAATTGCCCTTGTGAAATAAAATTTCTTGTAAAAAGAAAATTTTGAAAAAAAAGAGTAGTAAGATGAGGGGAACCCAAATAAAGGAATGAAATCATATTCTATGCTAAAAATGGGGAATGTACAGAGTTGAACGGTAATTGATGCAAAATCTACTAATGCATGGTTAAAATGAGATATATACACTTTTCTTGTTGATCATCCTATATATATGTTTCTTTGTAAAACTTATTTGAGCTATCATTTACTACTGAGAAGTCCTGATGATTCGTGTTTGCTGGATAGTGACTAGTAGAGAAGGGGTGCATGAAAGGAAGACTTGCACCAATATGTCAATTAAATTACTTGCAATTCTGGAGAATGAATCTATTTGAAATACAATCTACTAGACACAATATAGCACACAGACATTCATGTTCAACAAAGAAATATAGTGTGTAAACTTCAAGGGACGTGCGATAATTTATTTTGGATTGATGAGAAATATGTTGGAGATTCACCGAGACATGAATGAAAGCCATGAATCGTCGTTGAACTAGTTTTTGTTGATTTTGTTTTGTCTTGTATTCTACTTCGCTTGAGGGCGAATAAAATATTAGTACGAGGAGGTTGATAATGATCTTTAGCATATTTTATTATATGTTTTAATCAATTATTGCATAAGTTTATGGTACCGAGTCTGCATTTTATCTGTTTTATATATAATTTATGCATATTTTTTGTTCCTCACATGTTTCGGTTGATTTGTAGACGGACTTGATAAAAAAATAATTATTGGCTAAATTGTGAGCAGACCGTGCTAGGGCGGGTATTTTTGGTCGCCCCAACACGTAATGAAGAAAAAAAGTCACGAGATGCGAGGAGGTCGTGCTAGGGCAGGGAGAATCAACCGCCCCAGCGCGCCCAAATGAAGAAAAAAAGATTTTATCTTCGAGCAACTCGTGCTGGGGTGGATATTATATATATATATATGGGAGCTCTAATGCTTAAAAGAAGGAGATCCTCATATTAGAGACAAGAAGTAGCCACAAGCAAAGAGAATAAAGAGAGCAAGAGAACTCGATCGAAGAACAAGAACTTCATAAGTGTTATTATTTTTTTCTCTTATATATTTGTTGGGTTTAAAAAGATCTTACTCCAAAAGATCTATATTTTGATTTCTTTTTGAAGATTTGAATTTGGTTTTTAAGCATATTTGATTATGTTATTGTGCTTTTATTCTATCTTTGGAGTGTGATCAACTTCGAAATGACTTTATATGTTGTATTTGAGACCGGGAGGAGATTTTATAACTTGATAAGTAACATAATCTATGGATCTACAACTTTCAAAGATATATGAGGTTTGATACATATTGATAGTCATAGACCGAAAATAGAAAACTAGAAGATTTCACGGTTCATTAATGTGATTGCAACTGTTAAATAACACAAATACATTTAGTTACTTCATTTTGTTAGTTAAATTAATGTAGTAAGACTGATTATATTGATAAATTAGGGGATCCCGTTAAAAGCATGACTTAAGAATTGAAATTCAATTATTAGATAATATTTAGGGTCGGTGAACTGATATCCTAACCATTGTTTATTTATTATTTTCTCTCTAATTATTTATGTTGGTTTGTTTCGTCCTTTTACTTCATTATTAATTTAGTTTATTAATTAATTCAAATATTGTTTTAATTAACTAAAGAATTTGATTTGAGGTAAGTTCTGTGAGATTGATACTCGTACTTTATACATTATATTATAACTTGACTTACACGCTTGAGATTTATTCGAACTTAAAAGATTAATTTTACTGAGAAATTTATAGTGCAAGAAAGTTCGACCAACAAGAGCATTAATTTGCCCAAACAATATAAAGCAAAGTTTATATTTATTTGGTTAGTTAACCAAATTCAATTTAATTTTTGGGCCCCCGTTCTATGGAAAGTTAGATGGGTTTTTGAAGATCGATGCCACCTTTCTTGTATAAAAGCCAGGCCCACGATGATCACCCTTCTTGGATGAAAATCATATATTTATATACAATTTATTTTACATACAGCCTTTAATTTACTTCTTGAATCGCATTTGTGATCAGAAATCGAATCGGGTTGGAATTATTTTGGGTTCTGCCAGTATCCACTCTTGATTCCCAATGTCTCGAGAGACTGGTATTTATGCTCAAGTAGAAAAGCGAGAAGTTGGCTATGGCAGTCACCATATTAATGGCATCAGTTTCCTTTCAAAACGGCATAAGTCCCTGCAATGAGGGGACGAAATTGTCCCGTCCTAAAGCAAACAAGACTACTCCATTCACATCACTCCCAACGATACCCACACCAAAAAAGGACAACTTCATCAACTTTGAGTTTCATCCTACCAACGAGATCGATCGAAATAAGTTATTAACTGGTATCAATAATTTTGGATCATGTGTCGTCCAGTACGTTTCATTGCTTATATTCCAACTCAAAATAGGACAAGGTCTACGTGACAGAAACAAATTTAGAAGTATTCTCAGTTGAAAATGTAACAAGATGTGTAAAACGTAAATGCATATGCATCAGCTTTTAATTTATACCAAACCCTATGTTATAATATGGTATACAACAAAATAAAATAAAATTTCCAGTAGCCTAAATCAAGTGCAACACATTTTGACATACAAATTCAAAATCCTACCACTAATAATATGCATCAATATGGAACTGGTGTGGATAATTTAGAAACTGGATCAAGAACATCAAGAACCTCTGCTCTACTCCTCACAATCCTATGAAATACTTCTCTCACTTGCTGCTGCAGCGGCCCCAGTCCTTCCTCCATCTTCTCACATATCTCAGCCAGCTCCGCCACCTGCGACGCCACCGCCGCTGCCTTCTCCTCCACCATCGGAAAGACGAAAGAATCGGAAAACTCAACAAGGGACTGCGCCAGCTTCTCCATTCTCTGTACCTCCTCCAACAATCCAGCATTCCCTTTTTTCTCCTTCTTCTTCCAATCCTCTCCGATTTTGTCCTGCAGAGAAACCAGGGGTTGCGCCCATGCCAACTGTTTTGGAACGGGTAAATGTGTCGCCAACCCGGTTCGTTCTTGACAAGGAATGGCTGCCACCAAAGCCCACATCACGAACACAAGGATCGTGCTCATGATGTAAACTGGTAGAGCCAAACCGGTAGATTCGCCGCCTCGAGGGGCGACGAGGTTCGCTGACATGGCCTGAATCTGTTTCGCAGATGACCAAGACTTCGCCACAGACCAGGACAAAGAGCTGAAGTTCCTAACATTGCGATCCTTGTTATTCGCGGCGGCCCCGCCGCGTCGTCCGAAAGACCATGATCTTTCCGCCGATTTTCCATGAACGTTCCCGTTGGCATTCTCCTTGTCGTCGAAAACCAAAGATGCCAACAAAGCCGTGAGCGCCTTTCGTGCGCGCCTCACCTGTCCTTCCCCGATCGGATTCTGCTGCAACGCTGTCACAGAAATCTGCGCCAGTTTCTGCCAGTGGCGAACAAGCTCCACGCCGTGAGTGACGGCGTTGCAGACATCCAGCGCTTTGATCGATCGTTCCAGGAGATCAGGAATCAAGCGATCCAGCGGAGGACGGGTGAACTGAGAAGGGTCACGACCCGACACTAGAACCGCTTTGAATTCAGCCTCGCAGCAAAGGAACGCGTCAAGAAGGTTACGGAACCAGGAAATAGAGAGGAGGGGCGGCGGCCGGATGCAATTATCTTGTGAAGTCATAGGTGAATCTGTGGTCTCTGCAGCAGACTTGGCAGACGAAGGTTGATCCTCCGCCGCTGAGGAAAGGCCGGAAAACAGATCAGCGACGTTCTTTTGGAACAGCTCGAGGTCTTCAAGCTCTTGGTCGTTATCCATGGCGGTAACCTGGTTGCGGCGGATGCTGATAAGATTAAGGAAGGATCCTTGATTATCGGCGGTCGGCATTTTGGATACAGAAATAAAGGAAGGGATCGAGATTGGATGGGAAATTGAAGAAAAAGAGAGGTGAGGCAGTTATTACGTTGACCGGTATTGGTGGTTAAGGCCAGCATGACCGTTTGTCGTTTCCTTTACATGGACTAGGTTGTTTTTGAATTCCTAAAATGCCCTCTGGCCATTCATTAATTCTAAATAAATTTAGAAATTTCAGGTAGGGACACAATGAGGTGGGATGAGTTTGTCGTCCTCGTTTCTATTTTCGAATTTCATTTTTTTCGAGTTCAGGGATATCTCATCGGTTGATAGAGTCAAAACTTATTAGTATCTATTATTATTTTTAGTGATAATATTACTAATAATATTATTTCCAAACGAATTCGAGGATGAAGATAGTATCCACATACATATCCCTACACTCGACCTGAATTATTTCGAAGATTTTAAAAAAACTTGAAAAAATCGGATATCTTTGTCCTCGTTTCGAGTTTCCTCATGGACCCCAAACCCGTGAAGAAAATTGATATTCTTAATTCGGGGAATAATAAATATCACCCTGTAAGTTGATACATTTTGACTTTTGATCTTATAATTCATTACAATTTCGTCTAATCTAATAATTTAATTAAATTTAATTACTGTTTTATTTTTAATCAATTTTCGTTCAAGTGATGATAATATGACCCCAAATAGCACTGATACGATACTGATATTGTTTGTGTTATTAGATATTATTGGAGTAGGTATATTGTGAGATGGTCTCACGAATCTTTATCTGTGAGATGGTCTCACGAATCTTTATCTGTGAGATGAATCTATCTTACCGATATATTCACAATAAAAAGTAATACTCTTAGTATAAAAGATAATACTTTTTCATGAATGACTCAAATAAGAGACATGTCTCACAAAATACGACTCGTGAGACCGTCTCACACAAACTTTTGACATATTACTAATCACATAACTTTTATTGATATTGTTGATTTTTTAGGTGCCAATGTTACCTCCCGTAAAAAGTAGCTAAAATAATTTTTTTTAAAAATCTATTTTTCAAATTAATATCAAATTTACTAGGTCGAATTCTGACGATTTTAATTTTTAATTTTCGGTTATTTTGGTAGACTTGTCGATGTGGCATCAGACGATTCATAAATATATTATGTCATGTCATCATTTTTCGATATCATATCAATATTTCATATCTGAATTTTCTGGTGATTCATCAATATTCCAATAAAATATAATTAAAATAAATAAAAATCATAATTAATGCCCCAAAACTAAGTTTTTAAAACTTAATTAGTAAAACCCAAAATAAAAAATTTAATGGACCAAAAAACTTATTTCTCTTCATTAAATTATATTTTTTATTATTTTATTATTTACATAACTAATAGATACATTATAATTTATAATAATTTTATTATTTTTCTACTTATATAAATTATCTGGATTTTTGATATTGACAACATAATTTTTGAGGATATTTGACATCAAAATTTGGTACGGCATATTTGATTCGAAACTCAATTATAACAAACAACTTCTCACAAGATACGTATACTTTATATTTTTGTCGCGTGACTAATAATTATTTCTAGACTTTTTCTGTATATCCGTCAACATCGTGAGTCTGAGCTAGAACTTGTCATATTCAATTGCATTAAAAAGATGCCTAAATCTAATATTTAAATTTGATCTTGTTAAAAGTAAAAATTATGGTAAAAAATTAAAATTTCAAACCCACAAAATATATCAAACTACACTTTATAAAATTTTCTATCTACTCAATTGTGATTTTCTTCACAAATTGAAAGACCTATTTATAGAATTTCTTTGGAAATAATCCAAAAATAAATACATCATTACATACATCATCACACACTAATTTTCAATATTTACAACTCTTATTTTCAACATTTAAATATATCAACTATTATTTTTCAACATTCAAATATATCAACTATTATTTTTCAACACGACTATTATTTTTCAACACCCCCTTGTGATGATGATTATGATGCAATGATTGTCTTTATTACGTGTTTTATACTGCCTCGTTAAAAACCTTACTATGAAAACCCATTGGGATAAAAACCACAGTAAGGGAAAAAGAGTGCAGTCATGTAAATTTCCCCTCATGTAACACGAATGATTCTTCACAAATTTGTAATTTCGCATCCCAATGTTATACATATGCTTTCTGAATATTGTCGTAGGAAGTAACTTTGTGAAGAGATCTGATGAGTTTTTACTTGATTGAATGTAACGAATATCAATATATTTATTCTTCTCAAGCTCTTGGGTGAATGCGAAGAACTTAAGAGGAATATGTTTAGTTCTGTCACTTTTTATGTATCCTTCTTTCATTTGAGCAACGCATGCAGCATTATCTTCGTATAGTATCACATGATTCTTGTTGAATGATAATCCACATGAGATTTGGATATGTTCGATCATTGATTTTAGCCACACACATTCACAGCTTGCTTCATGTAGTGCAATAACCTCGGCTTGAATTGATGAAGTTGTTACGAGTGTTTGTTTCTGTGAACGCCAAGAAATTACAGTACCTCCACGAGTAAATACATATCATGTTTGAGAACGTGTCTTGTGTGGATCAGATAAATACCCAGCATCAGCATAACCAATTATGCTTTGATTGGTATCTTTTGAATACAAAAGTCCCAAGTCTGTCGATCCTCGTATATAACTGAATATATGTTTAATTCCGTTCCAGTGTCTTTTTGTTGGATATGATCTAAATATTTCCAATAAATTTACAGCAAAATATATATCAGGTCTTGTGCAATTTGCAAGATACATAAGGACACCAATAGCACTTAGATATGGTACTTTTGGACCAAGAATAACTTCATCATCTTCACATGGACAGAAGACATCTTTTTCTATGTTTAATGATCTAACAACCATTGGAGTACTTAAAGGATTTGATTTATCCATATTAAAATGTTTATTGACATTTTCTGTATAATTTGACCTGTGAACAAATATTCAACATTCTCTATGTTCATTTGCAAACCCAGACAATACTTTGTTTTTCCAAGGTCCTTCATTTCAAATTCTTCCTTCAAGTACTACAAAACTTCTTGAATTTTTTTATTCGTTCCAATGATGTTTAAATCATCAACATATACATCAATAATTACGCATCCGGATGTTGTTTTCTTAATGAAAACACAAGGGCATATTGAATTGTTTATATATCCCTTTTTCATTAAGTGTTCACTTAGCTGATTATGCCATATTTGGCCGGATTGCTTTAACCCATATAATGATCTTTGCAATTTCACAGAATAACATTATCTGGGTTTTGAACTTTGTGCTTCATGCATCTTAAATCCTTCAGGGACTTTCATATATATATATATATTACTATCTAGTATCCATGTAAGTAAGCTGTTACAACATCCATAAGAAACATTTCTAAACTTTCAGATACCGCCAAACTAATCAAATACCGAAACGTAATTGTATCCATAACAGGAGAATACATTTCTTCATATTCAATTCCAGGCCTTTGAGAAAAATCTTGTGCAACAAGTCGAGCTTTATATCTTACTATTTCATTTTTCCCATTTCGTTTTCGAATAAAAACCTATTTATATCCAACAGATTTTACACCTTCAGGTGTAAGGACTATAGGCCCAAAAACGTTACGCTTATTTAGCGAATTCAACCTGGATGGAGTCTTTTCATTTTATCCAGTCTTGTCGATTTTTACATTCACCAAATGATTTTGGTTCATGATCTTCATTTTCATTGATGACGTCAAATGCCACATTGTAAGAAAATATCTCATCAATTTCTTTTGTATCTTTTTGGTTCCATATTTTTCTAGTATTAATATAATTGATAGAGATTTCACGAATCTCATCAGTTTGTGGTTCTGACGGAACATTTTCATCATCATGTATTTTTGTCGGAATATAATTTTCTATTTTGTGATCATCGTGTTTCTCTTTGATTTTTCTTTTTGGAGGATTTTTATCTTTGGAACCGATTGGCCTTCCACGCTTCAAGCGTTAAATGACATCATGAGTGTCTTCAATTTGTTTCTTTGGAATTTCAATTCGAGCAGGGGCATTTACAGCATGTATATATGATTTAATTACCCCTTTTGTGTCTGCAAATGCATCTGATATCTGATTTTCTATTTTTTGCAAGTGCACAATTTGTTGTACATCTTTTTCACATTGTTTAGTTCTTGGAACCAGATGTAACAATGATGATGTATACCATTTAATTTCTTTTTCGATATTTTTCTTTTCTCCCCCAACATTGAGAAGATTTTCTCATTGAAATGACAATCAGCAAAACGTGCTGTAAACACGTCGCCTGTCCGAGGTTCAAAATATCGAATTATTGATGGGCTATCATAACCAACATAAATTCCGATCTTTCTTTCAGGTTCCATTTTTGTTCGTTGAGGCGATGCAATAGGCATATATACCATACATCCAAAAATTCTCAGATGAGAAATATCTGGTTCTTTACCAAATGCAAGCTGCAATGAGGAATATTTATGATATGCACTTGGTCTGCTGCGAATTAATGCCGCAGCATGTAGAATTGCATGTCCCCATATAGAAACATGGAGTTTAGTTTTCATAATCATTGGTCTAGAAATCAGTTGTAGATAGACATGTCAAAACGGGCTAACGGGGCGGGCCAGCCCACAACCCGCCATTAGGCGGGGCGGAACGGGCCAACCCGCCATTTTGGCGGGCCTCTAAATGGCCAATCCAGCCCAATCCACCTTAGGCCGCGGGTTAGGCGGGGCGACCCGTTTATTTTTTTAAGAAAAATATGCTAAACAGTATTGCAGTAAAAGAAAATATATTTTAGTCAAATAGTTTCATAAAATATTTAAAAACATTGAGATAAAAAATTAAGATAGCAAACAATATAATCCATAAAAAGTAAAGTGTTTAAACAAAACATGAAGAAATTAAACAAATACTATAAAGTAAATTCTCATTAAATTCCATTCAATCTTGATCTTCCACAATATTTCTCTGCACTGTTTCTTCATCAAAAATTTCGACAACATTGGATACTTCTCGGGATGATGTTGTTATAATATTTGCACATTCATCATTTTTTGCATCTAAAAGACATTAAATAATTTTTTCCTTTTTATTTTTTTATATATTTGTTCTAAGGATAAATTATCAATAAATTCCTAAACCAAAATTTAACTTTATCATTCAGTAAATTATCTGTAAATTTTATTCATATAGCCTATATCTAGCATAACATCTTCGAAAAAAAAGAAGAAGCACATAGATTTAGATTTTATCAGAGTGAGTGATGGAGGCGAGGCGCAGGAGAAAAATAAGGAAGAAATAAGATAAGGAAGTGATGGAGGCGCAAAAGACTTATTCTAATTTTTATATAAAACTTAAAAATATAAATTATACACAAATTTGGCGGGCCAGCCCGTCCCGTTTAGGCCCGCAACTCAAACGGGCTCAGCCCATTTGACCCGCCTCCAAACGGGCTGCTATTTTATCAACCAAAGCCGCTAAATTTTTATACCGGGGCGGACCGACCCGACGGGCCTAACCCAATTTGACAAGTCTAGTTGTAGACGTTTAATCCATGATTCAGCTAATCCATTTTGTGTATGTACATGAGTCACTGGATGCTCAACAGTTATTCTCATTAACATACAATAATCATTGAAAGTCCGGGAAGTCAATTCACCAGCATTATCAATTGGACTTATATATGTATAATGTAATCCAGTAGGGAGCATTGATAGTTTTTCAACTACATTTTTCTTCCTGATTCATATGTGGTAAGACACAAATATTTCTCATTTCCTTCATTTATTGTCTGAGTATCATACCCATGAGAATATATGCCAATAAAAGTCAACAAATTTTTTTTTGATTGTGGTGAATACATAGCATCATTTATCAAAAAATTTGTACCATTAGGTAACAAAAAAATGTGTTTTACCACAACATTTTATCAAGTCTACAAGACCTGATTTTATATTCACCATTGTTTTTGTTGGTTTTAGTTCAAACAAAAAAATTTTATTTCGAAAAATAGTGTATGTTGTACCACTATCAGATATGCAAACTTCCATGAGATTAGTTCTTTGTTTAGCTTTGTTCATAGCATTTTCCATATTTAAACTTCAAAAAAAATATGCATTAAAAATATTATTGATAATACATATGTAATTTATTGAAAAATATAATACATATCATAATTGTACAATAAAACATTATCATATGAGTACATGAGAAATAAATTATTTTCCATTTATATTCCACCAATATATTGTTCATTTTCGGAGAAATCGTTGAGAAAATTTGCGGCATCAATATTTTTCATTTCTATTCCACCAGCATATTGATCATTTCCAAAGAAATCATTCAAAAAATCTGCAGCATCAAAATGAGTTGAATCACTCAAACGTCCACTTTGTTATGTGAAGTTGGTTTTTTTTTCTTTCCCCTTTATCGATTCTTTATATAGCTTACAAAGGTGCTCGGGGGCTCGACAAATACGGGACCAATGTCCTTGAGTGCCGCATCTAAAACAAGAACTTTCAAATCGTTTTGAGTGATTTTCATTACCACTCATATTCTCATGATGCCTTTTCAGTGGGTGATTAGTGATGCCCTTTTGAGATGAGTTATAAAAATAACTATATCGATTGTTTTCAAAACCACGGCCGCGACCACGACGACGACGACGACCACTTCCACGTCCACGACTACAACCACGACCTCGACCTCGACCAAAACCTTGTCTTCTGAATTTGATTTTGGTTTTCAGGTTTAAATTCATTTTACTTACAACATTTACTTCTGGAAATGCTGTTGATCCAGTGAGGCAGATATTCTCCTATAAATACAAAACTTGTGAGTTTAATAACCAAAATAATTATACAAAATAACCTTGAAAGAACTATCTTCTTATTCTTCGGAATTTTTAATGAAGAAAATTTTTAGGGAGGAAGAATAAGTTTGGATTGATTGAATGTGTTTGTAAAGTCATATTTATAGAGTAAAAACTAACCGTTTAGGGCCGTTTATCACCGTTACAAATTCTTAAAAAATAAATGTATGTATATGTAAATTTTATGATAATAATATGATGTATATAATGTTAATCATGTTTAAATAATTATGTATATCATATCACAATATTATAATGAGGTGTCAGGGACTTCTTTTATATAATACTGTGACATTATATAAATATATATATAATTATTATATAACACAATAAAAATATATAAACAATGAAATAATCACATCACGTTGTTATAATGAGGTGTCATAGACTCCATTTATATAATAACATGATATTATTCAAATATATATATACAATAAATAAATAGTAACACAATAAAATTATATAAGCAGTATAATAATATAATCACATCATGTTATTACAATGAGGTGTCATAAACTTCTTTTATATAATAACATGATATTATATATTAAATATATACACAATAAAAATAAATAAACAGTAGATTAAATACTCTTACTTTTGAATATTTTTACCTTTTTCTTGTGTTTTAGAGCTTGAAAAAATGTGGAGAACCGAAACTTCGAGTATCGTGCTGATAACCTGTTAAAAGTAAAAATTTACGGTAAAAAAGTAAAAATCTCAAACTCACAAAATATATCAAACTACACTTTATAAATTTTTCTCTCTACTCAATTGTGATTTTCTTCACAAATTGAGAGACTTATTTATAGAATTTTTTTGGAAATAATCTAAAAATAAATACATCATTACACACATCATCACACACTAATTTTCAATATTTACAACTCTTATTTTCAACATTCAAATATATCAACTCTTATTTTTCAACATTCAAATATATCAACTATTATTTTTCAACAGATCTTATTGGTTGATTTCTTGTTGGGTTTTTTAGACGACTAGGTTTTTTGAAATTAATGAGTATACTAGGTTGGGTCGAATAATTTCTATAAGAGGAAAATAATTTTTTTAGTCTACTAAGTTTTTAAATTTTGAGTTTTGATTCATAACATAGGTATTTTTTTTAGTTTTGATGTCTCAACATAGGTATTTTTTTTTGTATTTTAGTTATATTTCGCTACAGTGATAATGTAACATCGGAAAGACTGTTATGTCGTCAGAAAATGATGACATGTCACCAGAAATTACCAACTTATTCGATATCGTATCAACCATTAGACTAGAATATTTAAAAAATAAAAAATTAGTATTCCAAACATGATATTTGACGAGGAAGTGGACTAAAATAGGACAAATTATTGCCGCTATATAGATGTCCTAGTTTATGACAACTCCTATATATTTATTTCATGGCAAAAACTTGTGTGAGACGGTTACATATGTCGTATTTTGTGAGACAGATCTCTTATTTGGGTAATCGATGAAAAATATTTCTTTTTTATGCTAAGAGTATTACTTTTTATTGTGAATATCGATAGGGTTGACCCGTCTCACAGATAAAGATTCGTGAGACCTTCTCACAAGAGACATACTTTTATTTTATTTATCAATCTTTCGTATTATTTTATTTAATTATTAAATTTATT
Source organism: Primulina tabacum (assembly GCF_025594145.1). NCBI lineage: Eukaryota > Viridiplantae > Streptophyta > Magnoliopsida > Lamiales > Gesneriaceae > Primulina > Primulina tabacum. The sequence continues at coordinate 39,186 of NW_027459740.1, read as the reverse complement.
AATTTTATATTGGTGACTATGATTTACAAATAAACACAATTCCCATAATATCTTTACTTATATGGTTTGTAATTCTTTTAAAAACATCAATAATTACAAATAAGTAATTAGATATCAGCTTTGAGCCAGTCAATTTTGAACTTTTAGTTAAAGAATGTTGAAAATTGAGAAGGCATTGCTGCGAGCAAATTAAGATTACAAAAAATGACTCTACATTAATTTAATTTATTTTTATATGGAGACAGTCTCGAGGACCTCCATATTGACATTTTATCCTCAAATAAATGGAAAAATTATAGAGTTGACTAAAACTCTTATAATATTCAGAAAAAAAATATTTAATAATTTAACTTAAAAAATTAAAGTAAAAAGTGCAGGAATCTTTATTTTTTCTTAAACCCCAGTTTACTATTTTTTGTATTATGGAATTCAAACGAACAAAACACATGATTTTTTTTGTTGATGAACAAAAATTGTCTTGCTAAGATGCCTATTGAAATATCACAACTGAGTTGTCGTGTAGTTTAAAAGATTTTTCGGATAAATATTGTTTTGGTGATGTGCTGCGAACAAGAAAATTAACAAGTAGATAAAATTCAGCAAATCGATTCACAAGAACCTTAGTTTCAGCAGATCAAACTCAGAACTCAGACAAATATTCTATGATCAGTAAAAGGTACCTCTGCCAAAAAAATATTTAATATCTGTACATACCCCACTAAATCTATAAAATAACATAACTCATAGATCATCCCCGATATAATCAGACACAACAACCAACATATTTTGAGTTCAGAGAATGTTTATAAAGACAAATTTAACACGGTCGTTTGATATCAGTGTACCAGACATTTAATGAGATATACTATTTTTTGCAAAAGACAATTGACATGTGGCACCCGATACTAATTTTGAATAAAAGTATTGTATAATTGAATTATGGCCGTTCAAATTTGAAAGTTGAAAATCATCTATAAAAGGCTGACTCAAGACTCATAAACTACCCTACACACTACGATTAATCATCTTCTATATGAGATTTACAAGTCTTGAAATTCTACTGAAATATTGATACACACGCTCAAGGTTTCTTTCTGATCTATTGAAGGATCTTTTGGGTTATTCTTGACCTCAGGATTAAATTCAAGTTTTATTCTTTATAAGTGTGAGTTGTCGTAATTGTCAGAAAGAAGCTTTCTACACGGATCATTAAAAAATTGTATTGAGTTTGTGCTCTAGGAGTTTCAGCAGGTAATTCGGTAAGATATATTGAAGTGGGTTTTGTAGGTATTGTATGAACCAAAATATTCCAGTGATACATTTTGGAAACAGAAGATGGTATACTCGCAAAATATTTATCCTTCAAACTTCCATAATTTAAAAAGTATGTGTTCTTATATTTATGCATGCTAAGTTACTCTCTACTGATTTTATTACACTGATTTTTTTAGAATTATTTTGATTCAATGAGTTTGGTGGGAATATTTCCACACTTTGTTTAACTCAAATTGTCTGCTGCACTCAGGAGATCGAGATTAGTTCTTAAATGCAAGGGTCGTGATCATCATTATGACTCATTGACAAGAGAATACGAAGAAATCTATGTTAATCATCGATGGTTCATTCTCCGAGGATAAGCTTATTTAACCCTATTTAATGCATGTTTTTAGGGGAAAATAATGGATAAGTCGATATATTAATGGGTTAAATGAAACGACCCTCACTTTTTACTTTAAAATTCCACTAAATTTTTTTTATCCATTAATTCGAAAATCAACAATTAAAAATAACTTAACACTTTCATAAATCAAAATAATTTAACAATTTAAATCTCAAGTGCATAAAATCCCTAAAATCGTCAATTACCAAAATTCCACTTCTACCTTTATCATGATCAAAACTAACTTCGAAACAAAGTAAAAAATCTCTAATAAAATCCTTAACAAAAATCCTCTAAAACTTTTAACTAACAAGCTAATGCGGAAAATAAAGTCCATCGGGAGTGTACTGTTGTACTCAATCCACTCAAGCGTCAGCACCTTCCCTCAATATCATTATCACCTGCAGTATTCAAACCTAGTGAGTCTAATGACTCAGCACTTCCTAAACATGCGTAACAAGTAATACATATACATGCACATGCATTAAAATCATACTTTTATTTAAAATAATTTTAAGCATAAATAAATCATATATCGTAAAATCATAAAATCGTAAAGCTTTGCATTATATATCATTTTGGATGAAGTTTGATCCTTGAAAGTGACTAGCCTTTTATCCTCTGGTCGACTGATCAGTATTAGCTCACCATTACACATGGGACGTGAACTAGGCACCGACATAAAAAAATATGAAAATTTGATCGTCGGGCTCTCTCTGGGCCTTTTTTTCCCGTAAACGGGCTCTCTTTGGGCCTTTTCCCTCACGATATTCCTATAAAATTGTAAGTTCACCGTTCATTCTTAAACGGATCCCCACATATCCTCTATTCTCTTTGTCACAGTCAATTCACATCCTTCAAAATATTTTTCCTTTTTCTTTTTTCATAAAATATCACGACTTTCCAAAATAACATTTTAACATTAAAAAATACACAACTTTACCATAAATCATAAAATTCTATATTTTCATCAAAATCATCATGTATATCATTTATCATGCTTTATGATCCCTCTGGGACGTTTCCAAGCCTTTTCGTACTACCCAGGTGTAAAACAACCGTTTTGCCCCTGGACGTAAAATTTCTCGATTTTGATTTTTTCTTACTTTTATTCAATGTAGACCATCCCAAATAATTGTTTAAGATTAAATTAAATTTTAGATATTTTTATTTGACGTAAATTTGAGGATTTCGATTTAATTCTTTAATTACTAATTTGTGAAGCATTTTAATCTTGAATTAATTCGAAACTTAATATTTTTTTCCCAAACTTTAAACATAAGCTTTTTATACCTGAACTACCCTCGTGAACCATGATTCGACCCTCTTGGACCATGGTTCAACCATTTTCCTTCTTCCTAGCCATAATTCGAACCATGCATGATTCGAACCGAGCCAACCCTCAATTTTCTTGGACCATGGTCGAGCCACCTCGAGCCATCACCTGATCAGCCCACCTAGGGACCCTACTGGATGCACCTAACCCATTAACCAACCCTTAAACATGCCTGGACCTCCTTGGACAAGCCATGAACAAGAACCGTGGTTGAAACCTTACGCCTAGGACTCCTACTCGACTAGGACTCTCCTATTCGAGACACCACCGAGCCCCAACCCTCTTGACCCTCACTGGACCATGCCACAACCCCTGCGCACCAGCCCCAGCCAGCCGCGATCCACTGCAGCTTCGCGAGCCACCTGTGCGCATAAGTGAATAGTCCAAGCCCACGAGACTCTTCCTCGGTTGCTGACCAAGAGTCCTAGCCATCCTAGGACTATTCCTAATGCCTAACCAAATCTAGCCTAGCCCCTATCCCAGTCCTGACCGAGCCATGCACGGCGTTGAGCCACTACTCGAGCACTTGATCGTCAAGTATAAGTAGGAAACCCTAGGTTCTATCCAACCTTAGCCAAGCTCGACTCTAGCATGTATTTTTATCCTCTAACAAATCTTTTCTCATCCCTTAAATGTCTCCTATTGGCAGCGTGTCCTGGGAATCATAACGTTAAAGAACCAAGTGTGAAAACATCAAAGCTTTGAAAAAAAATCGTTAAACCCATCGAACGTAAATATTTTTCATTCAAATTAATCAAAACATGCATATAATTGTTTGAATGATGCGTCAAGGAAGTTTAGAAAACGAGCCTTTGCGTTGTCAAATGCTCGATTATACGATCGTCGGCGAGGGGCACAGAAAGGAACGAATGGGCGACGAAGAACCCTAGCTTTCTTCCCTACGCACTTCTCGAATTTTAGTGTGTGTGGTGTATGATGATTTTGGCTGATAGGTGATAAACATAAAAAATTGTACATTAGTTATGTTTTATAATATAAATTTATAGTTTTTCTTTTATTAAATGTTTAAATATTATATGTTTTATGATAAATTTATAAAATATAAATTGTTCTGTAATTATAAGTTTTACTATTTTTACAGGTTCGATAAAACAAGAATAACCTTGCCCTTACAAATAAGAATAAGATGATTCTTGGACCTATAGAAAGTTAATGTTAATATCTACAAAATTGGTGTCAAGCATGAGAATAAAATTCATCTCACAATTAGGATCAAATTAAGCAACAAATAAAGTTATCAAAGGAGTGACAGTTTTATCATGCTCTAGCATTTTGACTATATCTCTCAAATTACTTGGTCAAATGGTAAAAAAAAATTATCACAATTCAAACAACTCATTTTATACACGTTTTGTTTTATGTGGAAAAGAAAAATTCGGATGGGAAGATTTTCAAAAGTGATGTGTAAGATGACATAATTTCTTGGAACACCAATGAAGACTTATGTGTAAAAAAATAATATTATTATTTGTGGTTGTCTCCCAAAATTTGGCTATAAATAGGGATGCATTGTAATATATTGAGATATCCCTCATTCTATGAACCAAACCTTTGAGTTCATAATATTTTTATCTTTTTTTTTCCTTTATTTTTTCATTTAAATATAATTAACATGTTAATTTCATATTCAAAAGTTTCTACTTTCAATAATGAGTACTAACTTCTCAAAGTTGAGATGAAAAGGTGAAGCTCTTGGTATGATAATAGGGTATCGAAAGATAATAATCTATGTTTATATTATTTAATCATTATTTATTGTTTATGTTATATTTATTCACTAAGAATTATTATACCCTACTTATAAGTGGAAGTTTTGATTTATGTTGTTATATGTTACATTAAATTCTTGAAACCATTTAATGTTAGTTTGGTATTACCTACTATTAAAGTGGATGTCTGATTATTATATATATGAACTTATCATAATATTAATTTCTTGAGTACCATTTAAATGTTTAGTTGTGTATTATCAACCATTTAAAGTGTGAACCTTGAGTTAGTGTGTGTGTGTATATTATATATATAGCACAATAAATACTTGACAACATTTATAAGTTTTGGTATATATTATATATTTACAAGATAATTATATATAACTATAATTATGATTATTTAATATATTGGAACCATTTTATTAAGTGGATTTCAATGATGTTCATTAATGTTAACTTTATTAAAATACCAAGATTGGATCATCTAATCTCAACTACTTAAATTAAAATTTGAACAATTAAAAATTACAAATTAAAGACTCAAACAATTAAAAGAAAAAAACAAAACAAAGGACATTGTAGTGGACTTGTAATTATCTTAGCTTCCCTGTGGATACGATATTTGGACGTCACCGAATTATATTACTTGTGGACACATGCTCTTGTGAGTGCAACAATCAAAGTCGCATAAAATTTTTGGCGCCGTTGCGGGGGAAGTATAATTTAATTTTAAGTCTAGTGAATTTTTTTTTATAGTTTATTTTTTCTTTCTTTGAAGTTTTATTGTTTTTGTGTGATTTTCTTCTTTGCATTTGCATGAGCATTTGGTCGCGTACACTTAGTGGTCAACTTATTCGAAATAACCATTTATTTTCACAAAACATGGCGAAGAAACCCATCCAAGAAAATGAAGATGAAATTCAATCTCAATATGATCATGATAGACGAAGAAAACTTAGAGATCACATGAATCATATACGCACTAGTGCACCTTCGTGTCTAGTTTTTCCCCCTGATGCATCTCATTTTAATTTTAAATCTGATATTATTCAAATTTTACCCAACTTTCATGGCTTAGATTCTGAAAATCCATTCATGTTACGAGAGTTTGAAGAAGTGTGAAACACATATAATTATCTAAATTGTAGCATGAACCATTTGAATTAAGCTTTTTCTTTTTCTTTAAAAGATAAAGCTAAAACTTGGCTACAAAATCTTAGATCTGGATCCATTCGAACTTGGGATGAATTGCAACAACAATTTTTGAAAAAGTTTCTTCCATCTCATATAACAAATTCTTTCAAAAGACAAATCATTTTTCACTCAAAAACAAGGAGAAAATTTTTATTAGTGCTAAGATAGATATAAAAATTAATTAATCTTTGTCCACATCATGGTTTTGAAATTTGGAGAGTTGTTTCTCAATTTTATGAAGGCTTAACACCTAAAGATTGGAAAATAGTTGAATTTATGTGTAATGGAATATTTGAAGATAAAGATCCAAACGAGACAATTGAGTATCTCGATTCATTAGCTGAAAATGCACAAAATTAGGAAACTATAGGTACAATCGAACCATCAAACAAGATTCAATCTCCCACATCTGGTGGGGGAATGTACACCCTCAAGGATGAACATGATCTCCAAGCCAGATTTACCTCTTTGGCAAGAAAAGTTGAGGCACTTGAATTGAAAAGGAATGGTCAATTAAAATCTGTTCAAGAAATTTTGTGTCACATTTGTGATACAAGTGATCATTCTACAAAAGATTGTCCCACTTTGCCCTCTTTTAAAGAATGTCTCCATGAACAAGCCAATATTTTGAACAATTTCAAAAGGCCAAATTTGGAACCATTTTCTCAAATTTACAATCCTCATAGGCAAAATCATCCAAATTTTAGTTGGAGGAATGATAATGCTGCACAATTTTCACAACCACATTTCCAAAATCAACAAAATTTTCAAAATTATGCACCCTATGTTCCTCTTCCTAAAAGGAATTTGAAAGATACATTGAGTTCTTTCATTGCAAAGCAAGAGTCTATCAATACTCAAAATGCTCAAACCATGACAGATTTGAAAGATACTCTTACTAAATTTGCATCTGCACTTAATGTTCATGAAATAGGTAAACTTCCTTCACAACCACAGCCTAATCCCAATGATCATAATTCACAAACTGAAACTTCTGGAACTCAACCAATGGATCAGGTAAAATCTGTTATTACCCTTCGTAGTGGTAAGGTTGTGGAAAAATTCATTCTTGAACCATGTGAAGATGATGATAAATCAACTCCAAAGGGTAAGGAAGTGGAACCCATAACTTGCGAAGATGAGGATCAACAGAAAGTGTCACCACCATTCGCTCATGCATTGAAATTTACAAAAAAAAACATCAAATTTGAATTCTGACATATATGATATTTTTAAACAAGTAAAAGTTAACATTCCTTTATTAGATGCAATAAAGCAGGTACCATCATATGCCAAATTTTTGAAAGACTTGTGCACTGTGAAAAGAAAAATGAATGTGAAAAAGAAAGCATTCTTAGCCGAACAAATAAGTGCAATCATTCAAAATTTATACTTTGAAATACAAAGATCCTGGTTGTCCTACTATTTCATGTATTATTGGAGAACGAAAGATTTAAAAAGCCTTGCTTGATCTTGGAGCTAGTGTGAATTTACTTCCATATTCAGTTTATCAAAAACTCAATCTAGGCGAGTTAAAACCTATTTCGGTAACACTTTTACTTGCCGACAGATCTGTTAAAGTGCCAAGAGGTATGGTAGAAGACATGTTGGTCCAAGTTGATAACTTTGTATATCCTGTAGATTTCATAGTATTAGATACACAACTTATTGAAGCTTGTAATGCAATTCCTGTAATTTAATCTTTGCAAGCATTCACATGACAAAGGAGATGAAAGTGAAGATGAAAATTTTATTGAAACTCTTGTGGAAGAAAACATTCAAGAAGGGAGTACTCGTGATCAATTAGATATTTTTCAATTGAAACTGTTAAAGAAAATATTGAAATTGATATGATTTTATCAGGTATCACTCGTTACCAGGATCAGAGAAAGAATTTGATGCAAAATATGAGAACAAAGACGAACCACCCATATTGGAGTTAAAACCCTTGCCAGAAGAATTGAAGTATGCATTTCTTGGAGAAGATGAAACATATCCGGTGGTAATTTCTTCCAAACTAGAAAGTGATCAAGAAGGTAAATTAGTTGATATGCTTAAAAGACATAAAAATGCAATTGGTTGGACACTAAAAGATCTCAAGGGCATTAATCCACTAATTTGCTCACAAAATTCATTTAGAAAAAATGCTAAAACATCTCAACAACCACAAAGGAGATTAAATCCACACATGAAAGATGTTGTGAAAACTGAAGTTCTCAACTACGATGTTGGGATTATCTACCCTATTTCTGATAGTAAGTGGGTAAGCCCAACACAAGTAGTTCCAAAAAAATCTGGCATCACAGTGATAAAAAATGAAAAAGGTGAATTGTTAACAAGTCGAGTCCCATCTAGTTGGCGGATGTGTATTGATTATAGAAAATTAAATGACGCCACTAGAAAATCATTTTCATTACCATTTTTGGATCAAATTTTAGAAAGAGTAGCAGGTCATCCATTACTGTTTTCTTGATGGATATTCAGGTTATTATCAAATTCCATTGCACTCGAAGATCAAGATAAACTACATTCACATGTCCTTTTGGAACATTTGCATTCAGAAGGATGCCATTTGGTTTATGCAATGCCCCAAACATTTCAAAGATGTATGCTAAGCATTTTTGCGACATGAAAATTTTTGGAATTTTCATGGATGATTTAACTGTTTTGGGAATACATTTGATAATTGTCTTGAAAATTTGGAAAAAGTTTTAAAAAGATGCGAGGAAAAAGGTCTTATTTTAAATTGGAAAAATGTCATTACATGATTACTTCTGGAATTGTTTTGGGACATTGTGTCATCTCATGGAATTGAAGTTGATAAAGCAAAAGTTGATGTCATTGCCAATTTACCCCCTCCAAAAACCATTAAAGAAATTCGCTCATTTTTGGGACATGCTGGATTTTATAGGAGGTTTATAAAGGACTAGTTTAATCTCTAAACCCATTTGTAACCTCTTAACAAAAGACACTGCATTTGAGTGGACTCAAGAATGTCAAAATGCTTTTGATAAAATCATTCGACATTTAACATCAGCTCCTATCATGCAACCTTGATTGGTCTTTACCATTTGAAATCATGTGTGCGAGTGATTATGCAGTCGGTGCAGTACTGGGTCAAAGAAGAAACGTAAGCCTTATGGATATATTATGCAAGTAGAACTTTAAACAATGCTCAAATGAATTACTCCACAACTGAAAAGAACTACTTGCTGTAATATTTGCATTAGATAAATTTCGTTTTATTTGATTGGATCAACGACTATTGTGTTTACTGATCATTCTGCTATTAGATATTTGTTGACCAAACAGGATGCAAAGCCACGACTGATACGATGGATTTTGTTACTCCAAGAATTTGACATTGTGATCAAAGATAAAAGGAACCGAGAATGTCGTAATCATTTATCGAGACTAGTAACAGGATCATCTTGTGAAATGACACCAATTAACGATAATTTTCCTGATGAACATCTATTTTCAGTTACTACTACACCTTGGTTTGCTAACATAGTAAATTTTCTTGTGACAGGAAAAATGCCACCGCAATGGAGTTCCCAAAAAAAAATTTTTGAATGAGGTAAAAAACTTTTATTGGGATGATCCGTATCTGTTCAAGTATTGTCCAGATCAAATTTTTCGACGTTGCATACCCGACAATGAGGTAAGTAGTGTCATTAAATTTTGTCATTCAGAAGCATGCAGAGGACATTTTCTTCAAAGAAAACGGCTGCAAAAATCTTGCAGTGTGGATTTTATTGGCCCACTTTGTTTAAAGACACCCACGAAATCTGCAAGATCTGTGAAAATTGTCAAAAATTGGGTGCGATTTCAAAAAGAAACATGATGCCTTTGAATATCATTGAAATTGAAATCTTTGACTGTTGGGGAATTGATTTTATGGGACCTTTTCCACTGTCGTTTGGATTTGTATATTTTAGTTGCAGTTGATTATGTTTCCAAATGGATAGAGGCAATTCCATGTCGAAAAAATGATCATAAAATCGTCATCAAATTTTTAAAAGAAAATATTTTTAGTAGATTTGGAATTCCTCGAGCCATGATAAGTGATGGGGAACTCACTTTGTTAATAAACCATTTGCTTCATTAATGAAAAAATATGGTATTACTCACAAAGTAACTACTCCTTATCATCCTCAAACAAATGGACAAGTTGAATTAGCTAATAGGGAGATAAAGCAAATTTTGGAAAAAACTTTAACTCAAATAGAAAAGATTGGTCTCTGCGACTTAATGATGCACTTTGGGCATATCGAACAGCTTTTAAAACATCATTGAATATGTCTCCCTATAGGTTGGTTTATGGAAAACATTGTCATTTTGTGGAATTGGAACATAAAGCTTATTGGGCGATCAAAACTTTAATTCAAGCATGGATGATGCCAAATTGCGCAAATTGCAACTTAATGAACTTGATGAACTCAGAAATGACGCGTATGAGAATTCAAGGATTTATAAAGCAAAAATCAAATCATTTCATGATAAAACAATTCTTAGAAAATCTTTTGAGATTGGTAAAAAAGTTTTGCTTTATAATTCTCGACTTCACATATTCCCAGGAAAATTACGATCAAGATGGACATGCCCATATGTTGTAAAGCATGTGTATACTTATGGAGCTGTGGATTGAAAATCCTAAAATGTGATATTTTTAAAGTAAATGGACAAAGCTTAAACCATTTTTAGAAAATGAAATCTTTCAGAAGAGTTTATTCCCTTTCGATCTTGTTTTTTTTTGCTTTAATTTTGTTGTTTTTTATTTCAGGTTTCTTAATCTTTTATTTTCCGGTTAAATGGCGGATAACGGTACTCCGTGACTCTCATAGTCGGTTAAATCAGTTTCCCACAATTGCTGATCCAAAAAAAAAAAATTTCTTTTCTTTCAAAATGGATGAAATTCTCTCAAAAATTGTAAATATTTTCCCTTTTCTGAAAATGTTCTAAAAAAATTTATGCAGGTAGGTGTGAAAGATTGAGATTGCTAATGTAAAAAGAATTCCAGAAGATATTCGTCTTGTAATAGAAGCTAAGGTCCGATTAGGAGGAGAAGTTCCACATCATTGCTCATTCGGTTTTGCCTGGATTAGGAAAAAGCACTTATGCAAAAAACGAAGGGCCAAAAGTTAGGGGTTTGTCATAAGTGTGCAAGATGACTTGTGACAAACGATGCAGATCTTTGGGATGTGTTTCCAATAACAGAGAAGATAAAATTGATTTCATTAAGAATGTGCGAGTATGGAGTCTTTAGATAATATCTTATTCACTCTTGAGACGCATTCTAGTGGACACGTGCATATTGAGACGCATTCTATTGGACACGTGCATATTTGTGTATTTTGTGGGTCGAGTCCTAGAAAAAATGAAGTGTTTGTAGAAGCAGCGAATAATCTTGGAAAGATATTGAATGATAGAAAAATTCACTTGGTATATGAGGGAGGTAATATTGGGTTAATGAGATCTGTTTCAACATCTGCTCATCTTGGAGGTAATCAGGTTTTGGGTATTATTCCTACAGTTTTAGCTGAAGGAAATATTACATGTGTTACGATTGGGAGGAATTAAAAGTTTATTCTATGTATGAAAGAATAACCATAATGATTGAAAATTCTGATGCTTTTATCGCATTACCAGGTGGTTTTGGTACATTAGAAGAAATTTTTCACACTGTTTCTTTCGCATAACTTAATATCTATAATAAACTTGTGGGCTTGTTGAATATCAATAATTATTATGACAGTTTGTTGACATTTCTTGATAAAGCTGTGGAACCGAATTTCATTTCAGAAAATTCACGACGTATGCTCATCTCTGCTTCGACTACTGACCAATTAATTGATGAGTTGGAAGCTTTTGTTCATAAGCATGATCCGATGATAACAAAGATCAATTGGTCGCAATCAAGCAGTAAGAAAAGAAAGTTGGATCATTGATTCAAAAGTCGTGGATTGGTTTCTGTTCGTTTCAGTTTGTTATCTTCAATAAAATTCCATGTGTTATCTCTTTCATTATGTACTCTTTATTAATAGTTATTTTGACATTAGGGACAATGTCATATTCTGATTGGGAGGAGAAAAAATTTATTAAAAAAACTTTTAAAAAAACTTCTATATTAAAAAAAATTATTTTAAAATAAAATCATGTTATTGTTTGTATCTTAGTAATTTTTGCAAAAAAATCACGCATTACATGTTTGAAAGGTTTAAATTAGAAAATCTATTAATCTATCTAAGGATGTTTAAATTTTTATTTGGAAAAAAAGTCAACTTTAATATTCTGATCACTATAAAAATATGATTTATGAAATCTTTTTGAGTGATTAACCATTGTGATAAGATCAGTTATTAAATTATGTGGCTCAAGATATACATGATAAGAGTGCCTAAAATTTTAAACTCACAGATACATTGTGAGTGAGTGGAGAGGATCGAGAAAACAACTTTCGAGCCTTTATTGATCATGAGAGAGGATATCTGTTTAGATCTTGAGTTCTTATTTTGAAGAAAAAAATAGATTTTTCCTGAAAAAAAGAGAAAAAAAGATGTTGAAGTTCTATGTAATTTTAAAGTTATATGTTACGACCCAATTATATCAAAAAAAAAAGAAAAAAATAGAAAGAGAGAAATATATTGTAAAAATTAAATAATATGTGGCCATGTAGCATATAATTAGTCTGATTCTATGATGTTATGGAAAAAAAAGATCAGGAAAAAATATATATAATAAAAATAACTAGGTTTTGAATCAATGGATTTCCTATCTTTTGATTAATCTGGCCCGTTTGTTTGTCTCATTCTGTAAACAATTTTCTTGAGCATTTATCTGTATGCCAAATCCAGGAGAGAAATCGTTCCCATGAATTGCAAAATTTATTAACTTGTGAGGATATGGAGTTGAGACTCTTATTAGAAATTTCTGAAGGTCATGTACATTTAATTAACTGAAAATAAACTTTGAATTGACTAGCTCGGATTATTTCATAAATTATAATTACGATAATCTTGATATAATTTGACAGTTTTCAACTTTAATTTAAATACTTGGATAGTGCCGGTTACATTTCTATTTAAATTAAACAATATATTTTGTGTTGCTATTAACGCTTAAATTGCTAGGGACTAGCAATAAGTTGGTTGGGAGGTGTGATAAACATAAAAAACTGTACATTAATTAAATGTTTTATAATATAAATTTATAGTTTTTGTTTTATTAAATGTTTAAATATTATATGTTTTATAATAAATTTTATATTAAGTTGTGTGTATTATAAGTTTTTACTATTTTTACATGTTCGATAAAACAAGAATAACCTTGCCGTTGCAAATGAGATTAAGATGATTTTTAGACCTGTAGAAAGTTGATATTAATATCTACAATATTGGTGGCAACCAAAAGAGTGACAGTTTTACCATGGTCTAGCATTTTGACTATATCTCTCAAATTACTTTATAAAATGGTAAAAAAAATACAACAATCCAAAAACTCAATTATTTACATGTTTTGTTTTATGTAGAAAAGAAAATTCGGATGAGAAAATTTTCAAAAGTGATGTGTATGATGACATAATTTCTTGGAACACCAATGACGACTTATGTGTAAAAAAATAATATTTTTTTGTGGTTGTCTCCCCAAATTTTGCTATAAATAGGGGTGCATTGTAATGTATTGAGATATTCCTCATTCTATGAACAAATCTTTGAGTTCATAATATTTCTCTCTTTTCTGTTCCTTTATTTCTTCATTTAAATATAATTAGCATGTTAATTTCATATTCAAAGTTTTATATTTTGAATAATGAGTAGCTAACTTCCCAAAGTTGAGATGAAAAGGTGAAGTTCTTGGTATGATAATAAGGTTATTAAAATGTAATAATCTATGTTTATATTATTTAATCATTATTTTTGTTAATATTATATTTATTTTTTAAGCATTATTATACCTACTTATAAGTGGGAGTTTTGATTTATTGTTGTTATATGTTACATTAAATTCTTGGAGCCATTTAAATGTTAGTTTGGTATTACCAACCATTTAAAGTGGATGCCTATATATATATTATATATATATATAACAATAAATACTTGACAACATTTATAAGTTTTGATATATATATATACTTATAAGATATAATAATATATATATATAAATATGATTATTTAATATATTGGAACCATTTTATTAAGTGGATTTCAACGATGTTCATTAATGTTAACTTTATTAAAATACCAAGAGTGGATCCTCTAATCTCAGCTATTTAAATTAAAATTTGAACAATTAAAAATTATCAATTAAATTCAAACAATTAAAAGGAAAAAAAACAAAACAAATGACATTGTAGTGGACTTGTAATTACCTTAGCTTCCCTGTTGATACGATATTCTGACTCACCGAATTATACTACTTGTAGGAAACATGCTCTTAGGAGTGCAACAATCAAAGTCGCATCAATAGGGTGCAAAAAGACCTAGCTTTTTATTTTTATAAATTTTAATTTGCATGATAATGGGCTTGGGTTTTGGACTTTCAAGTATAGGAGCAATTGAGCTTACTCAAATTTGTCTCAATAACACTTATTTAATTGAAAAATAAAAGTTTATAAAAATTTAGTTTTAAAAAATAATGCATTTGATATTTTAAAAGGCCCTTGTTTGCCCAAAATCGGCTTCCTGGGTAAAATCGTGCTCATCTCGTAAAATAATTTGAATTCTATCATTTTTAGAAATTTAGTCATTTTTAATCATTTTAATAAGCCTTGAAAATATTTATTGAAAAATATTTATTTTTTCTTTGTCGTCCTGCTTACCTTTCCCAGCCTATTATCGTGTATTCGGATAAAATCCTTCAATTTCATGAAATCATGCCATATAATCATTTAATCACGCAATCATACATTTAATCATATAATATTTATCAAGTAAGCATTTAAAATTAATTAATTAAAACAATTATGTAATTTAATCCATTTGAGTGCATGTGATTTACGTATATTGGTTTTAGACATTACAAATTCCCCCCCTACCCCCCCCCCCCACCCCCCCTAAATAAAATTTCGTCCTCAAAATTAAGACGTACCGAATAATTCGGGATATCGAATCCTCATCTCTGACTCCATTTCCCAATTGGCTTCTTCCTCCGAGTGATTTAGACATTTGACTTTGACCATCTTTATCACCTTGTTCCGCAACCTTCTTTCTTGTTTACCAAAGATTTGAGTAGGCTTCTCTCATATGACAGGTTTGGTGTAAGTTGTAGTGGTTCAAAGTTCAGTACATGTGAAGGGTTTGACATGTACTTGCGAAGCATCGATATGTGGAAGAAATTGTGGACTCCTGCGCGATTAGGTGGCAACGCCACTCGATATGCTAATGCTCCCACTCTTTCTGTAAAGGCCCGTATTTCGTATTCGAAATTTTGCGGAATTATTAAAATTTTTCTAAATAAATAATAATTTGCCCAATTTATAAAATAAACATGTAAATAATTTTAACTTTAAAATACAGCGGAAGCAAATATTGTTTTCAACCAACAATTTAAAAATAATTCAACGTAAACATCAACTTAAAAATAATCCAACGTATTAAAACTGAGTTTGAATAATAAAAGGTACATAAATTAAATCATGAGATCCTATGGTTTACTACTGCTGTCCCAAGATCGATCACTGGTTCCGTCCGCGTCCCGACCTCATCAATACCTACAACAATCAAGTCTAGTAAGTCTAAAGACTCAACATGTATATATCGTGAATAACAAGTAAATATATAATAAAATCGCATGCAACGTAAAAATATGGTATCGTAAAGCGTACGGTAAAAATCATACATGAATAATTATAACTACGTGCATATCTAAAAATCATACGTAAAAGCTTTGCTCAATAGAGCTTTGTCATAACATATCATAATTTTCTGGTAGAGATAATGTTTCTAAGCTAGTGGCCCATAACATAGCGTAAGCGCCTGATCAGACTAAACCACAGTATACTGGGCGGTAGAGATCAATCACAGCCCTTGGACTGGATGTCCGTACCCATACATAATCATAAACCGGTCGTAAGTCACCGGGGAGAGGTCCTCGGTTGCGCCTACCACTTCCAAACCCATAAGCATAAGGTGGCCACAAGACATATAGCATATATCTCAAAAATAAACATTTTATATTTTTATGCACGTAATATATTATAACCTTATTATTACGGATGAGTTGAATCGTTCCCAGGCTTGCTGCGACTTACTTCTAATATGTGACACATGCAATAAATCTTAACTTGACAAAAAATTTAACAATAGAACCAAAAACGAGACGATTTGGACCAACAACTTGATTTTTAACCATGGCTTCGTACCAACCCGAACCAACATTAAACCGACGTTTAAACATGATTAAAAATACCCCAAAAATACTGAAAAATATGCATAATAACTGTAAAACACGAAAATAGGTGAAAGGAATTCAAAAACATAAAACACTCTTTCGAGAGTCATTTTGGCACCTTTCACCGTAAATTCTCGTACGACCTCTAAACTTGACCAAATCACAAACGGCCAAAAGCATGACTTTCTAACTCATTGAGGTACTGTCCAGTCCAAGGCCATGGGCTAAAAGCCAACCAAGACTCAAACCACCTCCAAAACCGAAGATGAAGCTTGCTGTCAAAAAAACCAGAAATTATAGCAGCAACTATGGGGTTGTTTTGATCAATTTATGAAACTAATGACCATGGTGGCTTGCACCACCAACCAGAGACTCTTACCAACATCCTAAGGCATGGCTTGGACCATGGCTAAGGGCTAAAAGCCAACCACAACCCAAGCAAATACCTAGGACAAATCACAGCTCCAACCCAAGAACACAAAATTCTGTACTGTGATGTTTTGCACTAACTTGCTGTCTTGTATAATTTCCAGTGGTCCTATAATCGACCATGGCTCAATCTAGACATGATGAAGTGTTGTAGGAACCATGGCTATGGGCTAGAAGCCAACCATAATCCATACAACACAACCAAAACCGAAACCATACTCATACCACAAATCAGAATTTTAAAACCGATGAGCACTTGTCATGTTTGTGTAAAGATCTGAGGGATCTATGAAACAAGCTTTGAAAAGAGGATTTGGTCACGTCCTAAACATGATAAGGAAGGGTTTTAACCATGGCTACAGCCCCTAAGACAGCCAGGATTTCGAACACCCCTCAAACAACTTAATGACAGAAAAATCGAACCAAATCTGTAGCTTGTGAAAATAGTTGCTGTCATGCTATTGTTTGAAATGTTTGGACTCAAACCAATGAACCAATAACACCCTAAAATACTCTAAATCATTCCTAGAAGTAGCCATGAATGCCTGGAATCGAGCAACTCCCTGTAAGCAACCAAAACACCAAACCGTGAAGTTGAAAGCAAAAGAGCCAAGAATTCTGTACATATTTTTGCTTGGAAAGTTGCCGTCATTTTCGATTTATTGCTTGAATCATGCATATATAATGGTTTAAAAATATCTATAGAACTTGATTGAAGAGAAAAGAAACAATATATACATGTCTGGAATTTGTTTTGACACAAAAACAATTCAATACGACAAATGCGAGCGGCGGAGCGGAGTTGAGTTTTCCTTCTTGTTTCAGCTACTGTTATCACGTTCCTAAGCTGTTATTTCTGATATGTTTCGAAGGTGGGGTGTAGGCTTGTTAGGCAATGAAGAGGAGTGGTATAGGAGGTGTTAAAGGTGCCATAACATACATTAAAATGGAAGTTACAAGTGAAGGAGTGGAATTGTTTTTGAATTGTTTCTTCTTCTCTTGTTTTATTGCTGCTGTTTTCACGTTTTTAGAGCTGATTCCTTCTGATTTTTTTCGAGCATGAGAGTGTAGGATATGTAGGTAAGGAATGAATGTTATAAGTGGTGTTAAATGGGTCATAACATGCATTAAGGTGGGAGGTTACAACTCAAGAAGTGGAATGGTTTGAAATGTTTTCTTATTCCTTGCTAGCCTATCTTTTCCCTCATTTTTGTTGCATATACACGTTGGTATGCTAGGTAGTAAGATGAGGATGAATGTGGTGTGCTATAATATTTGAATTACCATTACTTGGTGAATTAAGAGGGTAAATGAATACACCATGAAGTGTAATAGGAGTGGTTTAAATGGGGTTTACTAACTTTGAATTATTTTAAATGTTGGACTCAAAATTATTATTGCTAATTTGCATGGTATTTTATTGTTTAAATCTTGTATTTTAATTGCTTAAAGTTTAGCACTCTCATTATATATTTTAGTGAATTTACACATTAAATTTGGGTTAGATTATGCATGGCATTCATGACCTCAAATTTAAATATTCAAATGCTATGATTAATTTCTTGAATATATATACTAGATTATTTATCCCCCTTGTTTACATATTTTAATTTAAGCTTTAATTAAATATTAACCTAAAGACTTATTACCAACTTAGCTCTAATTAATTATTAAATCCCAAACATCTTTTTCTTTAAATTAAATTATTCTTGACTTAATTAAATTTAGGAATATTTTCTTATTATTAATCTTATATCTTATCTTTAACCTCCAAACTCCGGTCCGACCTCGCGTATTTATCATGAAAGATAAATAAACATCTATTTTTTTAATAAATAATCATGACTCAATAAATTTAAAAGAATGAATTTAAACTCTCATGCATAAAAATCATTTTAATTTAAATAACAGTAATTATGCATGGCTTATACGTAGTCTGATTTTCGGGACGTTATAATCTACCCCCCTTAAATTGAATTTCGTCCTCGAAATTCGCTTATCCTTTAAAATCAAAAAGTTTATATTCTTAATTCTATTATCCCAGCAATCACGCTACCGTTGCGCTACTCTGATAAAAATTAAGTCCTAGGCTGTCTTTACGTTTCTTCAATCCTAATTAGATTGCCTACCAAAAATCTCATTTGCGAATCGCAACTTAAAACGACTTATGGTAACTTAGCTTTACTTTACTATGACCTCGAATTCTGACTTTTCTCATCGTTCCCAATATTAGAATTGGTGGTTCAAACTTATCATGTCTTACCTTCCTTATACTATACCCGTAATGTTCAACGACCTATTACATTAGCATTTACGCAGTTCAACTTAAAGACTCTTAGCACCAAAGGTTACTGATCAACTTCTATCCTCGGTGATACACTTAAAAGTTAAATCTTATCTCAGCTCCATAACAAAATTAGTCTAAGATCCTTGAATCGAATCTTTATCTTACAGCCCAAACTTATATAACTTAACTATTTACGAGTATACCCCAAATATAAAATTGTTGCAAATCTTAAACCTCAAATAACGTTAATCCATAAAACCAATTATACAACATCGACCTTCTACCAATATTTTAAAGCCCTTCAAGTCTCAATTATATGCTTAAACCATTTTCTTTCCAATTACAATATAGTTGAGGCCTAAGACTCTGGACTTTCCTCATTGAAACAAATGTCGCATTCTTAAGTATCATCAATGCTTAATTAAGTCTAGTATAAAACTTAATAAGTTATCTCATGTTAGCGATAAACTTACTCTAATAATTCAACTTCGCTCATATCACCCATAGAGTTCTAAAATTCCCATATCAAGATTTCGGATTTCTTACTCAATTAAAATCTTAATGTTAGTTCATTGGTACTCTATGTTGAACGCCTCTAATTCTCTTTTTGTTTTTATTTCACCCAAAACTTATGTATGAACACCTATCTTATAAATCTTGAAATTCAAGCTTATGCAACCCAAATAATAGATAGTATAACTCCACCCACATATCCGCTTAGTCCCAAATTTCTTAATGACTTTCAAAATTCCTCAAGATAAGGTGTCTAATTCAATTCTTACATGCGTCTATCGAGTAACCTAACCATCCATCATACTCAACTTTCTAGAAAAATCAAATTCCCCAAAGGTATAATTCTAACTGTTAAGATCCTGGTTAAAACTTACGACACATCAAACTTAAAT
Organism: Primulina tabacum; assembly: GCF_025594145.1. NCBI lineage: Eukaryota > Viridiplantae > Streptophyta > Magnoliopsida > Lamiales > Gesneriaceae > Primulina > Primulina tabacum. Next base: position 19,250 of record NW_027459740.1, on the reverse strand, counting down.
TCCCAAAAAAATTCGCTAACTCAATGTTTACTCTTATAACTTAGCTAACCGATAAATTTTTACTTTAACTTGTCGTCACTTTAAATTCTTAATTTGTCCCGACGTTATATCACCAACGCTTAAATTTTCAAGCCCAAGATTTATTCATCCTACAGTGTCCTTGATTGTCATTCCTTATAAATTATAATCCAGCTATTTCGAGGTTCTAATCATCTTTCCAAGCTTAAATTACCGAAAATTCTTATCATTTAAACCTTTCAATTCTCATCTCAAGAATTTTTTTTTTAAATCCCGAAAATTCCACAATTACCCATGAGTTCTCAGTATTCCCAATTTCATTTATAGATTTCCCGTATCATAAGGTTCAATAGCCTTAAGTTTATTAAACCCAAAATTAATTCCCATAACACGTCTTACATTTCTATAAATACTCAAAATCCCAAGTGTTCCTCAAAAGTTCGCATTTAATCCTTAAAAATTTTGAAAATTGCAATCTGGCCCTTACAGTTCTCCAAATTTACATTTTGGTCCTATAATCTTCGAAATTTGCATTATTGTCCCCATAAAATTTTCATCTTTACCTCATTAAACTTTTAGATTCTCGAACTCAAAATTTAATCCCCAAAATTTGGTAAATTCGAAAATAGTCCCTTAGAATTTTTTTTTTTTCACTTAGGTCCTCAAATTATTAGTTTACAATTAGGTCCCTAAAATTCTCAATTCATGCAATTCCACCTTAAATCTAACTAGTAGAGCATGTATCCTAAATAAATTTCATAATTAATCTTACATTTCATAGATACTTAAAATCCTCAAATTGTACATTTATAATCCTAAAGATTGTCGTAGTCTTCGAATCGCTATTGCTTATATGAAATCCTCAAAAATTTACGAGAGAACCAAGAACCATCAATAATTTCTTAGAAATTCTACAAGTCCAAAAGCATTCATAATTTTCAAGATTAACTTATAACCCATAAGGAGGACATCACTACTGACCTAAAAATTAATATAGTCAAATCATTTTCAACCTCTCCTAAAGCCCAATATTCGAATTCTTAGACATTCCAATTCCAAACGTACCAACATGCATAATTCCATAATTTATTTTTTAAATTTAAATAAACACTGAACAATTAAAATCTGAACGTAAAACATTTCATGAAAACATGCTGTTAAAATATTCATGCTTTAAATAAAATGCGTAAATGTAAAACTTACAGACCGAAGACGTGACTTCATGAGCTTCTCAGAGCAGTAGTAGTACAACCCTTTACAAGAATAGGCTCTGATACCAACTGTAAAGGCCCGTATTTCGTATTCAAATTTTGCGGAATTATTAAAATTTTTCTAAATAAATAATATTTCCATTTAATTAAATAAACATGTAAATAATTTTAACTTTAAATATACGGAAGCAAATAGTTTTCAACCAACAATTTAAAAATAATCAACGTAAACATCAACTTAAAAATAATCCAACGTATTAAAACTGAGTTTGAATAATAAAAGGTGCATAAATTAAATCATGAGGTCCTCGGGTTTACTACTGCTGTCCCAAGATCGATCACTGGTCTCCGTCGCGGTCCCACCTCATCAATACCTACAACAATCAAGTCTAGTGAGTCTAAAGACTCAACATGTATATATCGTGAATAACAAGTAAATATATCATAAAATCGCATGCAACGTAAAAATATGTATCGTAAAGCGTACGGTAAAATCATATCGAATAATTATAACTACGTGCATATCTAAAAATCATACGTAAAAGCTTTGCTCAATAGAGCTTGTCATAACATATCATAATTTTCTGGTAGAGATAATGTTTCTAAGCAGTGGCCCATAACATAGCGTAAGCGCCTGATCAGACTAAACCACAGTATACTGGGCGGTAGAGATCAATCACAGCCCTTGGACTGGATGTCCGTACCCATACATAATCATAAACCGGTCGTAAGTCACCGGGCGGAGAGGTCCTCGGTTGCCTACCGACTTCCAAACCCATAAGCATAAGGTGGCCACAAGACATATGCATATATCTCAAAAATAAACATTTTATATTTTATGCACGTAATATAATTATAACCTTATTTTACCGGATGAGTTGATCGTTCCCAGGCTTGCTGCGACTTACTTCTAATATGTGACACATGCAATAAATCTTAACTTGACAAAAATTTAACAATAGAACCAAAAACGAGACGATTTGGACCAACAACTTGATTTTTAACCATGGCTTCGTACCAACCCGAACCAACATTAAACCGACGTTTAAATGATTAAAAATACCCCAAAATACTGAAAAATATGCATAATAACTGTAAAACACGAAAATAGGTGAAAGGAATCAAAAACATAAAACACTCTTTCGAGAGTCATTTTGGCACCTTTCACCGTAAATTCTCGTACGACCTCTAAACTTGACCAAATCACAAACGGCCAAAAGCATGACTTTCCTAACTCATTGAGGTACTGTCCAGTCCAAGGCCATGGGCTAAAAGCCAACCAAGAACTCAAACCACCTCCAAAACCGAAGATGAAGCTTGCTGTCAAAAAACCAGAAATTACAGCAGCAACTATGGGGTTGTTTTGATCAATTTATGAAACTAATGACCATGGTGGCTTGCACCACCAACCAGAGACTCTTACCAACATCCTAAGGCATGGCTTGGACCATGGCTAAGGGCTAAAAGCCAACCACAACCCAAGCAAATACCTAGGACAAATCACAGCTCCAACCCAAGAACACAAAATTCTGTACTGTGATGTTTTGCACTAACTTGCTGTCTTGTATAATTTCCAGTGGTCCTATAATCGACCATGGCTCAATCTAGACATGATGAAGTGTTGTAGAAACCATGGCTATGGGCTAGAAGCCAACCATAATCCATACAACACAACCAAAACCGAAACCATACTCATACCACAAATCAGAATTTTAAAACCGATGAGCACTTGTCATGTTTGTGTAAAATCTGAGGGATCTATGAAACAAGCTTTGAAAAGAGGATTTGGTCACGTCCTAAACATGATAAGGAAGGGTTTTAACCATGGCTACAGCCCCTAAGACAGCCAGGATTTCGAACACCCCTCAAACAACTTAATGACAGAAAAATCGAACCAAATCTGTAGCTTGTAAAAGTTGCTGTCATGCTGTTGTTTGAAATGTTTGGACTCAAACCAATGAACCAATAACACCCTAAAATACTCTAAATCATTCCTAGAAGTAGCCATGAATGCCTGGAATCGAGCAACTCCCTGTAAGCAACCAAAAACACCAAACCGTGAAGTTGAAAGCAAAAGAGCCAAGAATTCTGTACATATTTTTGCTTGGAAAGTTGCCGTCATTTTCGATTTATTGCTTGAATCATGCATATATAATGGTTTAAAAATATCTATAGAACTTGATTGAAGAGAAAAGAAACATATATACATGCCTGGAATTTGTTTTGACACAAAAACAATTCAATACGACAAATGCGAGCGGCGAGCGGAGTTGAGTTTTCCTTCTTGTTTCAGCTACTGTTATCACGTTCCTAAGCTGTTATTTCTGATATGTTTCGAAGGTGAGGGTGTAGGCTTGTTAGGCAATGAAGAGGAGTGGTATAGAAGGTGTTAAAGGTGCCATAACATACATTAAAATGGAAGTTACAAGTGAAGGAGTGGAATGATTTTTGAATTGTTTCTTCTTCTCTTGTTTTATTGCTGCTGTTTTCACGTTTTTAGCAGCTGATTCCTTCTGATTTTTTTCGAGCATGAGAGTGTAGGATATGTAGGTAAGGAAGATGAATGTTATAAGTGGTGTTAAATGGGTCATAACATGCATTAAGGTGGGAGGTTACAACTCAAGAAGTGGAATGGTTTGAAATGTTTTCTTATTCCTTGCTAGCCTATTCTTTTCCCTCATTTTTGTTGCATATACACGTTGGTATGCTAGGTAGTAAGATGAGGATGAATGTGGTGTGCTATAATATTTGAATTACCATTACTTGGTGAATTAAGAGGGTAAATGAATACACCATGAAGTGTAATTAGGAGTGGTTTAAATGGGGTGTTACTAACCTTTGAATTATTTTAAATGTTGGACTCAAAATTATTATTGCTAAATTTCATGGTATTTTATTGTTTAAATCTTGTATTTTAATTGCTTAAAGTTTAGCACTCTCATTATATATTTTAGTGAATTTACACATTAAATTTGAGTTAGATTAATGCATGGCATTCATGACCTCAAATTTAAATATTCAAATGCTATGATTAATTTCTTGAATATACTAGACTTAGATTAGTTTATCCCCCTTTGTTTACATATTTTAATTTAAGCTTTAATTAAATATTAATCTAAAGAACTTATTTACCAACTTAGCATTAATTAATTTATTAAATCCCAAGGACATCCTTTTTCTTTAAATTAAATTATTCTTTGACTTAAATTAAATTTAGGAATATTTTCTTATTATTAATCTTATTAATCTTATCTTTAATCTCCAAACTCCGGTCCGACCTCGCGTATTTATCATGGAAAGATAAATCTAAACATCTATTTTTTTTTAATAAATAATCATGACTCAATAAATTTAAAAGAATGAATTTAAACTCTCATGCATAAAAATCATTTTAATTTAAATAACAGTAATTATGCATGGCTTATACGTAGTCTGATTTTCGGGACGTTTCAATTGTAACGCCCCAGATTTGACGACTGTCCTCACTGTATCAAGACGAGTCTTTCCAGCGTGCTTATGTCCTCACTCACACGCACCCTGGGAAACTTTCTTGGAGGTCACCCATCCCAAAATTGCCCCAAGTCAAGCATGCTTAACTTTGGAGTTCTTATGTGATGAGCTACCGAAAAGAAGTTGCACCTTCGTGATATGAGTAGTACAAATCAAATCTTTTAAGCCCTCTTCAACTGTACAGTCCATTACATTGAACAATATCGGAATCCCTCTCATTCCGGTATGGGATCGGTTCATTCATGTTCCCTCCACCTAGAAGCCTGCCAGGAGCCGCTCATTGTCCGTGCAACTGATGGCACCGGCGATCACCCCCCGTCCTCTTCGGCCCCGGGCCTCACATGCCCACCAGCTTCCGCTTGGTTCGTCCCCGAACCACACCGTACTAAGAGAGGTCAGCTCTGATACCAGCTGTAAAGCCCCAGATTTGACGACTGTCCTCACTGTATCAAGACGAGTCTTTCCAGCGTGCTTATGTCCTCACTCACACGCACCCTGGGAAACTTCCCAGGAGGTCACCCATCCCAAAATTGCCCAAGTCAAGCACGCTTAACTTTGGAGTTCTTATGTGATGAGCTACCGAAAAGAAGATGCACCTTCGTGATATGAGTAGTACAAATCAAATCTTTTAAGCCCTCTTCAACTGTACAGTCCATTACATTGAACAGTATCGGAATCCCTCTCATTCCGGTATGGGATCGGTTCATTCATGTTCCCTCCACCTAGAAGCCTGCCAGGAGCCGCTCATTGTCCGTGCAACTGATGGCACCGGCGATCACCCCCGCCCTCTTCGGCCCCGGGCCTCACACTTTCGAGTATCTCAAATGGGCCAATGAATCTTGGGCTAAGCTTTCCTTTCTCGCAAATCTCATAACACCCTTCATAGGTGCTATTTTCACAAATACATGATCACCGACTACAAACTCGAGATCTCGTCTTCTTTTGTCCGCGTAGCTCTTTTGTCGATTTTGAACAGTTTTCATTCTTTCTCGGATCTTGGCTACCATTTCGGCGGTGTGCTGAACTATCTCAGGTCCTAATGTAGCTTTTTCTCCTACCTTGTCCCAATGGATTAGTGATCTACATTTCCTTCCGTATGTGCCTCGTATGGAGCCATTCCTATAGATGATTGGTAACTGTTATTGTAGGTGAACTCCACTAGAGGTAGTTTCGATTTCCAATATTCCCACCTCCTTGGAAATCATCACGCATGCTCGGAGTATATCCTCTAATATCTGTATGACTCTCTCAGACTGACCTCGGTCGGAGGATGAAACGAGGTACTGAATATTAGTTTAGTACCCAACGCAGCATGTAAACTCTTCTAAAACGACGAAGTGAACGCGTGTCTCGGTCCGACACTATAGACACTGGGATACCATGCAGTCTAAATATCTCTCGAATATATAACTCCGCATATTGAGTGATGGAAAAAGTCTTCTTCAGTGGTAGGAAATGTGCTGATTTAGTAAGATGGTCTACTATCACCCAAATGGCATTGAGTCCTTTCACTGTCTTTGGCAATCCTACCACAAAATCTATAGTAATACTCTTCCACTTCCACTCGGGAATGGGGAGTGATCGAAGCATTCCCACTGGTCTTTGATGCTCTGCCTTCACTTGTTGACATGTCAAGCATTCAGATACAAAGCGCATAAATATCGTTTCATTCTCGGCCACCGATATAAAAGTTGCAAATCCTTGTACATCTTGGTACTTCCGAGATGAATAGAATAAGGAGTACTTGAGCTTAAGTCATAATGTCAACTCTAAGTGAATATCCACTAGGAACCAATAGTCGACCTCGATACTTAACAATGCCATCCTTGACTGAATATAACATGCTGCCCTTCGATTCATCTCGATGTCTACATTTCTGCAGTTGCTCATCACTAGACTGTCCGGCTCGAATTCTATCTCATAGAGTGGAATGCACTGTCAATGTAGCAAGATTAGGGACCTCTCCCCTAGCATAACTTCAAGATCAAATTGCTGAATTTCCACTTGTAGAGGCCTCTCTACTGATAAATGTGCCAAGACTGTCCCCTTTCTACTCAAAGCATCTACAACTACATTAGTTTTGTCGAGATGGTAGCTAATGTCACTGTCGTAGTCTTTAACAAGCTCTAGCCACCGTCTTTATCTCATATTCAAATCCTTTTGGGTGAATAAATATTTAATGCTTTTATGGTCCGTAAATATCTTGGATTTCTCGCCATGAAAGTAGTGCCTCCAAAGTTTCAACACAGACTGCTGCGAGCTATAGATCATGCGTCAGATAATCCTTTTCATGTATTTTCAGTTGTATTGACGCATATGCCATAACTCGATCATTTTGCATGAGAACGGAACCCAATCCAAGTTTCAAAGCATTAATAAATACCACATATTCCCCTTGCTCTATCGGCATAGCTAAAACTGGCGCTGTAGTGAGTGCTTGCTTTAATTGATCAAGACTCTTTTGACATTCCAAGCCCCAAACAAATTTCACATTTTTCTTCATCAATGTCGTCAAGGGTACTGCAATGGATGAAAAACCCTTGATAAACTTGCGATAGTATCCAGCTAAACCCAAGAAACTACGTATTTCTGTCGTACTTTTCTGCCTGGCCACTGATTGATCGACTCGACCTTAGCAAGGTCTTCCTCAAGTGCTGATCATGCTCCTCACGCCTCTTTGAATAGATCAAGATATCGTCGATGAAAACAATAATGAACTGATCGAGATATGACTGAAATACGCGAATCTTGAGATCCATGAAGATTGCTGGGACGTTAGTCAACCAAAATGGCATAACTAAAAACTCACAGTGTCCATAATGCGTCAGAACACTGTCTTATGTACAGTCTCCTTAACCCTCAACTGGTAATATCCAGACCTAAGATCTATCTTTGAAAAAACCAAAGTTCTTTGAAATTGATCAAATAAATTCTCGATCCGGGTCAGTGGATACTTATTCTTCACTGTCACTCTATTTATCTCTCTATATTCGATGCACAACCTCATAGTTTCATCTTTATTTTTCACAAATAGCACCGGCACGCCCCATGGGGAGAAACCAGGGCGAATAAATCCTTTGTCTAACAGCTCTTGAATTTGATCTTTTAATTCTTTCATTTCAACCGGTGCTAATCGATATGGTGCTTAGATATTGGCACTGTACCAGGCATCAACTCAATAGCAAATTCTACTTCTCTTTCAGGTGGAATACCAGAAACCTCGTCATGGAACACGTCTGGAATATCCTTGACAACCTCTTATCCTCGATAGATTGACTGTCAATGTTGGGTGCAGATATAATACTAGCAAGAAAATCTTGGCAACCCTTTTGAATAAGCTTCTTCGCACGCATGAAATGATATGCGGCATTTGATTGTTTCGTGCAGCCTCAAAGATGAATGCTTTTCATTGGGCGGTCTAATAAATATTTTCCTCCATCGAAAGTCAATAGTAGCCTCATTCCGTGTGAGCCAATCCATGCACAAAATAATGTCAAACTCGGGCATCGGTAGCACAATAAGGTCCTCTCGTATAATATTCTTTTGTAATTTTAGCTTCACGTTCTTAACCATGCTACTAGAGACCATATGCTCGCAAGAAGGTAATGTAACTCTGAATCCTGACTCCACATCTACTGGTAAGATTCCCAATTTCTTCACGAAGGATTCAGATATGAAAGAATGTGTAGCTCCGGAGTCTAATAAAGAGTAAGTAGCTATTCTTGCTATCAATATTCATCCTGTAATAAGCGTAGTGTCTGGCTGCGCTTGCTCAACATGCATCACATATGCCCTTCCAGTCGTGGGTTTCTTGAGCTTTGGGAAATTCCCAGCCTTGTGTCCCATCTCTCCATACTTGAAGCACTTGTAAGTACCCCACATGCACGTGCCATAATGGTGACGATTGCACTCCTTGCACCGTGTGGCTTCTCTGCTGTCTTCGGTAAATTTTCTTTAGGTGGTTGTACTTGTGGTTTCAGCTCTCCCAGCCGCTTAGGTGGTCCCATGAATGATTTCTTACTCTGCTGAATCGGTTGCTGATTAGCTTTCTAGGCATGATTCTTTTTACGCTACATCTCCCAATCAATATCCTTGAGTGACTACTCGGCTCTAAAAGCTTTGGAAACGGTAGTAGTATAATTAGCAGGATCAATGAGCATCACATCACGTCGGATCATGGGCCTCACTCCATCAAGGAAGTGTCGTAATTTCTCCGTTGCATCATTCTCAATCAAGGGCAAAAATGACAGCCCCTATCAAACTTATGCACAAACTCAGCCACAGACAAATCCTCTTGACGGAGACTCGTAAACTCTCTCTTAAGCCTAGAACGGACATCAGATGTGAAATAATTCTCGTAGAACACTCTTATGAAGTCCTCCCAAGTCAATGTCACTATATTCACTACTCGCTCCGCTCCCTCCCACCATAAGAAAGATGGTACAACGAACTCGGTCATCGTCCGTCATATCCATATAACGAAAAATAACCTCCAAAGATCGAATCCATCCCTCAACAACGAATTAATCAGTAGTGCCATGAAAATCCTCGGGGTTCATCCTCCTAAAATTCTCATTGACTACCTCCGGTCGAACCCTCGCATCATTTCTAACATGCTGCTCAAGTAATTGTGCCATGCCCTCTAGTACACTGTGAAGAACTCGTCTAGGAGGCATCTCTGTACAATTCGTCCCAACCACGTGACCAACATGCACTTAACATTTTAAAATAACATGCACCTAACCTCTATATCATGCATCATGTAAGCATTAAAGAATTTTAGCATATAAAATATACAACAGTAAAAACTCACATACTTGAGGCGTGATATTTTGAGCTTCTCGGAGTAGCAGTACACAACCCTTTGAGGTTCCTTGGCTATGTTACCAACTGAAACGACCCTAACTTTTTACTTTAAAATTACACTAAATTTTTTTATCCATTAATTCGAAACCAACAATTAAAAATACTTAATATTTCCATAAATAAAAATAATTTAATAATTTAAATCTCAAGTGCAAAAAACCCTAAAACGTCAATTACCAAAATTCAACTTCTACCTTTATCATGATCAAAACTACATCGAAATAAAGCATAAAATCTCTAATAAAATTCTTAAAAAAAATCCTTTAAAACTTTTAACTAACAAGCTAATGCGAAAAATAAAATCCATCGGGAGTGTACTGTCGTACTCGCTCCACTCAAGCGTCAGTGCCTACCTCAATATCATCATCACCTGCAACATTCAAATCTAGTGAGTCTAATGACTCAACACTTCCTAAACATGCGTAACAAGCAATACATATGCATGCACATGCATTAAAATCATATTTTTATATAAAATAATTTAAGCATAAATAAATCATATATCGTAAAATCATAAAATTATAAAGCTTGGTATCATTTATCATTTTGGGTGAAGTTTGATCCTTGAAATTAACTAGCCTTTTATCCTCTGGTCGACTGACCAGTTTTACCATTGCGCATGGGGATGGGGACTAGGCACCAACGTAAAAAAATATGGAAATACGATCGTCGGGCTCTCTCTGGGGCCTTTTCCCGTAAACGGACTCCATCGGGGGTCTTTTCCCTCACGATATTCCTATAAAATTGTAAGTTCATCGTTCTTTTTAAAATGGATCCTTCACATATCCTCTATCATCTTTCTCACAGTCAATTCATATACTTCAAAATATTTTTCATCTTTTTCCATAAATATCATGACTTTCCAAAAATAGCATTTTAACAGTAAAAATTGCACAGCTTTACCATAAATCATAAAATTCCGTATTTTCATCTAAATCATCATTTTATATCATTTATCATGCGTTATGACCCCTGCGGGACGTTGCCAAGCATTTTCGTACTACCCATGTGTAAAATGACTGTTTTGCCCCTGGACGTAAAATTTCTCGATTTTGATTTTTTCTTACTTTTATTGACTCTAGACCATTCCAAATAATTATTTAAGTTTAAATTAAATTTTACATATTTTTATTTGACGTAAATTCGAGGATTTTAATTTAATTCTTTAATTACTAATTCGTGACGCGTTTTAATTAGAGATGTCAATGGGGCGGATATGTCTAAACCAAAGACCCGCCCATGAAGAAAACTTTGACCCACTATCCGCCCCAGCCCGGCTAAATATTTTTCGGACCTGCCCACCTAGAATACGAAACGGGGCCGTGAGACCCAAATTTTTTTAAAATAAAAGCAGTAATCTTTCTTCTCAAATGACTGAATTATGAAATAGACAAACCTCTGAATTAAATACAATAGAAATTTATTCATGTTTTCGACCACACTTAATAATAATAAGCAAAACATTTTCATGACATAAAGAATTACATAAAAAAGAGTTACTATCTCTCCAAAAAAATCTTGACATCCCCAAAAAAAGTCATAACATAACCTAAATAGATCAATTTAGAATAAGCAAGTAAGAAATATTTCAGACACATTCTTCTGGATCATCTTTTTCATCAAGAATGGTGGGACAAGTTGCTAAACTACTTTAAGAATTAACTATAAAATTAAAGGGATAAAGTACATTGAAAAAATAAAACTGTAATTTAAAACTGTAAAAAAAATGTAATTTAAAGAGAAAGTACAGTAACAAAATTAAAATGAAAGTACAATAACAAAATAAAACTGTGATTTATTTACCTTTCACATCACCCCACAACCTTCTTCGCGAGCACATCAATGCCTCCAAAGTCGTTGGATTAAACCTACTAAGATGAGGATCAACTGTTCTTCCACTATTGCTAAAAGCATATTCAAATGCAACAGTTGACATCGGAATAGCTAAGACCATTATGGTTGAGGTGGACTACTAAAAAATGAAAATTAATAAAACTGAAACCCTTGAATATTTATATCCACATATATGTGACGTGTATGGGGCGGGTATTAAAGGACCCCATGACCCGTCCATATCCGAAATGTCTAAAAAATTGGACCCGAGACCCGGCCCATAACCCATTTAGTATGCCCAAACCCGCCCTATACGCACGGGTCCATTGTGGGTCTGGGTTTTAGTTTTAATCCCGAATTAATTCGAAACTTAATATTTTCTTCCCAAACTTTAAAAATAAGCTTTTATACCTGAATTACCCTCGTGAACCATGATTCGACCCCCGTGGACCATGGTTCGACCCCTTTCCTTATTCCTAGCCATAATTCGAACCATGCAAGATTCGAACCGAACCAACCCTCAATTTTCTTGGACCATGGTCGAGCCACCTTGAGCCATCACCTGACCATCCCACCTAGGGACCCTACTTTATGCACCTAACCCATTAACAAGCCCTTAAACCATGCCTGGACCTCCATGTACAAGCCATGAACAAGAACCGCGATTGAAACCTTACGCCTAGGAATCCTACTCGACTAGGACTCTCCTACTTGAGCCACCACCGAGCCCCAACCCTCCTGACCCTCACTCACATGCCCCAACCCCTTCGCACCAGCCCCAGCAAACTTCGAGCCCACTGCAGCTACGCGATCCACCTGCGCGCACAAATGAAGAGTCCTAGCCCACCAGGACTCTTCTTAATGCCTAACCACTTCTAGCCCAGCCCCTAGCCTAGTCCTGACCGAGCCATGCACGGCGTCGAGCCACTAGCCGAGCCCTTGATCGTATAGTGTAAGTAGAAAACCCTAGGTGTTATCCTACCTTAGCCAAGCTCGACTCCAGCATGTATTTTTATCCTCTAACAACTCTTTTCTCATCCCTTAAATGTTTCTTATTGGCAGCGTGTTCTTGGGAATCATAGCGTTAAAGAACCAAGCATAAAAACATCAAAGTTTTGAAAATAATCATTTTATCGTTAAACCCATCAAACGTAAATATTTTCATGTAAAATTAATCAAAACATGCATATAATAGTTTGAATGATGCGACAAGGAAGTTTAGAAAATGCCTTTGCGTTTTAAACGCTCGAATATACGATCGTCAGAGATGGGCACGAAAAGGAACCAACGGGCGACGAAGAACCCTAGCTTTCTTCCCTCTGCATTTCTCAAATTTTAATGTGTGTGGTGTGTGAAATTTCGGCTGATAGGGTGCAAAAAGACCTAACTTTTTATTTTTATAGATTTAAATTTACATGATAATGGGCTTGAGTTTTGGGCTTTCAAGTATATGAGCAATTGGACTTACTCAAAATAGTTAAATTGAGCCCGATAACACTTATTTAATTAAAAAATAAAAGTTCATAAAAATTTAGTTTTCAAAAATAATGCATTTGATATTTTAAAAGTCCTTTGTTTACCCAAAATCGACTTCCTGGGTAAAATCGTGCTCATCCATAAAATAATTTGAACTATATCATTTTTTAAAAAAATTAATCATTTTAATCAGCTTTGAAAATATTTATTGAAAAATATTTATTTTGTCTTGATCGTCCCCGGTCTCCTTTTACCCAGCCTATTATCGAGTATTCAAGTAAAGTCCAATTTCATGAAATCATATCATATAATCATTTAGTCATACAATCATACCTTTAATCATATAATGTGCATCAAGTAAACATTTAAAATTAATTAATTAAAACAATTATGAAATTTAGTTCATTTGCATGCATGTGGTTTACGTAGGTTGGTTTTGGACGTTACATTAAAAGAAACATATTTTCAAACGCAGCGGTTAAAAAAATGGACTACCCATGTTTTTACATGACTCAACCGCTTATCCTTTAATCAAATTAAAGCAACTGGTTCGTTTTTGTGCTGGAAACGTTTCTCCACGTCATTACGTAAAAATCACTCAACTCTCTGACTGCCTTATATGACGTGACGGTTATCTTCTTAAAATTTGAAATAACTCATTATACCACTGTCTGAAATTTTTCAAATTTTAAAATCCCTACACTGACAGTCCTTCACGTGGACTGATCTGTGCTTCCCCGAACCATATATACTCATATGAACTTTGCATTGTCATTTTTGCTCTATTACAATCATTTACTATCTTTGCACTTCATTATTCTGAGATTTTTGTTTGTCAAGATTGTCTTGCAGATTTTATCATTCAAACCTACTTTATTCACCGCTCAAATGGCCGCATCTATTGCTCAAAACACCATTGCTATCAATTTTGCATCCGTGCTAGTCATGACCAGTAATCCGATGCAATCTATGTTCCAAATGCACGTAACCTCTGGTCTTCGCTCATTTATGGGTTGCAGCGAGCAATACTCAAAAACCATTTTGAAGGAATTCGTTGACAGTTCCTATATAGAAAATGGGGAAATCCTCTGCTTCATTCAGGTAAAGAACATTCACATCACCCAAAAGATGTTCGCTGATTTGTTTAAGTTACCAGTTGCTGGAATCACCAATTTACTACTCTTCCAGATGGCAACACTGAGCTTTGGAGAAGTAACTTCTCTCTCTCTGACTCTCCGATCTCTTCTCAACTTGCCAGAAACGGGATCTGAAGATTGAATTCAGACTGTTGGCTTATATAGTGGCAAAGGGTATTCTCTTCAAGGCCTGTGCATATGAAAAAATCACTCTGGAAAAGTTACTTGCCATGGCCACCATTGCATCAAATCTTAAAACCAACTGGTCTGATGTCTTGTTCAAGACACTGGTTTCCATGATAAAGAAAAAGAATCAGTATCAACGATTTGTAGTTCAAATTTTCCATCTACTAATTCAGGAAGGAGTCCAACTGGTGGACATTGTTGAAGTTAGAAAGACCAAGTTATTCAACTTGACAACAATTGAAATTTTTTTGAAGAAAATCTTCCAACCGATGAGGAGATTGTCTCTATCAAAACAAAGACTGTGATTGAATTTGTTAAGCAAAAGAAGACACATATGCCTCCCAAGGGCACTAAGAGAAAGTTAATTCTGAAATCCAGCTCAGATGAAGAATCAAAAGATGATGTACCAGTCTCACAAGTCTTTAAGAAGAAACAGTCAGAAAAGCCCGAAGATGCAAAAATCAAGATGATCAAGCATCTTTCTGCACCATTGGTTCCTCCTCCATCCCCGCAATTAAAGCAACAAAACTCAAAGCGATTAAGATTGCTGAACCAGAGATCACATCCTCCTTCTCCAGTATTCATCTCCACTATCTACAGAAAAGGGGAAGAAGGTTTGTTCGAGAATCCACCGTGCTCGAGGATCAACCGAAACACAACAATGTTCACACTGTCATTGTGCTGACAAGAGAACGAGTCAATGAAATCGTTCGGAAAAAATGGAAATGTTTCATAAGTTGGTTGAATTTTGAACGGTCACAACCTTCAACTCACTTATTCAAAACGGCAAGATCAAAACAATTGCCAAACTTGAACTCTTCATATTGGAATGGAGAGAAGCATCTAATATTCCAACCATCTGCTTAGTAGAGACTTCTGGGAATTACAGATGAAGGAAAGTGCTCTTCGAGCACTGATTCAATTGAAGAGGATCAATTTTGTTCCTACTTGCCCAACCGCAAAGGATGACTCATCTGTCATTTCTCAACTTGAGATGGACTCTCTCACTCTCAATGATCGTCGCTCAAAAGCGGCAGGAACTTCAACTGCCTGTGGTTGGAGAAAAGGCCAAGTTCTACATAGACCTGAACATTGATGAAGTGTTGGCGCTTGAGACGATCAATGACTTACCTACCACTCAGGTACCACCATTTTCATTTGTTACTGCTTTGCTTGTTTATGAGGTACCGGTTGAAACCTCTATGTCAGCAATGTGGACTCCATTCTTCCAACCGTTGAGATCATTATGAAAAAGGATGTTGAGGCAATCTGTCAACAAGATGAACCAGGCTCATCGACAGCTCCTCAAGAGCTTCATGCAAGAGATACATCTTTTCAAGAGTCTATATCAGTTATGCTTCCTCTCTCGGCGCATATAGGTCTTTCAGAAGTCCATGTTATCTCTGCCAAAGTAGTTGTGCAATCTCTTTCTGACTTTGATCAGGGAACAACTCGATGGAGATTTTTTCTCCTTCAAAGTCTGAATTTTCTGATGATACTGCTCAAGGAATTATCAAAGAACCGTTAGTATCCTCACATGTTATACCCAATGATGACAATGTAACTATTGCTTCTCTGCCTCTAGTCTCTTCTGTTTCTGAAGCTCCGTCAACCAGTCTTGTAGCACAATAGGTCCCTAGCAAACCAATCCCTATTTCATGTGTAGCATTTGAAACCAAGGTTGAAGTTTTGGCTTCTGAAATCGATGAACCTCAGTCTTGCAAGTCAATAGAAAAAGCATCTTTTTCTCAACTGGCTTCATTCAAGGCTCGAATACTTTCTTCACCAAATATTTTCGAACCCGAGGAAGAATTTGTGGAAGACGACATGCAGAAGGAGATCTTGGACTATCTGAAGATTATAGATCAATCAATTCCTGCCCTCAACCGAAAGCAATTTGATCTTAAGGAATCTTTTCAATAGATGAAAACTGACCTCTCCAAGGAATTTCTTGTCATGAATATAAGCATTACCCTCCAACAAGAAAGGCATAATTCCTCACATCTCAGTATGTGCACTGAGCTTTCAGACCAAATGTCTAGACTTAAAGCACATGTTGATCAGCTCATGGATGCCTAAGGAGCACAACTTACTGAAATCATGAAATTCCTGATGCATGGTGATGTCAAAGAGGGAAAGAAAGAGGCAGAAGGAACTTAAGAAAACAAAAGAAGAGGTTAGGAAAATATTTGCAGAGCGTGCCATAGCAGATGAAGCCTTGATGCAAAAACAGCTTGAAGAACAAAAGAAAGGTTAATGTATTGCATCTGTTTTTGATTAACTGTTTGGAGTTTGTAATTTCATTCACTCAATGAAATACAACTTTTCTTTTATTAAGCTTTCTTAATTATCTGTAAATTGTTGTATAGTTTTGCAGCTGGGTTTTGTCATCACAAAAAAGGGTAAAATTGTTAAGAAATTATTATTACCTTAAAGTTTTGGTGATTGATAAAATCAAAACAGCATCTAACTGTTTCAGGAAAACAACCGCTGTTTATCTTGTATAACAGGAACTATTCAACCGCTTGCATAAAAGAGTTTCCAACCGCAAGAAGATTCCTAACCGGTTGCTCCAAGATAGATTTCGACTGCTTCATTAAAGATCTATTAATTGCTCACTTAATGAAAGACATTCTCTGACCGGCTCAAGACAATCAATGGTTTTGCACCGCTACAAGTCAACTATGTCCCGGACCAGTCCCGATAAAGATCTTCATTAATGTCACTATCCCAGAATAGAAAGATTGCTTAGACATCCTACAAGTTCTGATGTTAATAACAGTTGCCACAAAAGGATGCTCAGCAGCAACTGTTGAAGAAACGGGATTCAAAGCTGCACAAGCAAAGAGAACATTAATTTTTTTGCTAAAGAACATTTAATGTTATTGCAGCTGATGGTGACATATCATTCCAAAGCGACAGTTTACATTACAAATCTTTTTCGACCGTTGGGATGATATCTTATATAAGAAGAGTTGAAGTATGTATGCAAAAAGTTCGATCATTCTATGTTTTTCAACCGTGAGATTACTACATTACTAAAGCTTGCATATGTGAAGATTTGAGCGTACCTAAAGATCATAAACTTCATCGTTTACCAAACTAGCACTCAACAGAAATATATCTGATCATTCAAGGATCATCTTCATGCTACTAAAAACATATTGTTTTATTTACATCAATAAAATTTGGTTATTTGATTAAGAGCGTTGTCTGGTGAACCGAGGGTTCTTAAAATCCAGAAGTGTATAAGTCCTGATTGGAGTGGACTGTTGCGTAAATCCAAAGTTTTTTAGTGGAATCCTCCTAAAGAGGAAGAATTTGTGACGTATGATTTTTATCTCCTAACATCCACAAAAATCGTGTGTCCTTACTTTTCGCGAGCACTTACATTTCGAACCGTTTCTTGTTAACAAGCCAGCTAACCAGTTGAAGCTATCATTAGAAATTGTGAACTATTTTCCGCACTTTTCAAGTGGTTCATATTTCTAACCGTTCAAGAAAAACTTTCAACCGCCTAAAAACGATTGAAAACAAATTTAAAATCAAATGTTTTTAAAGATTTTATTCACCCCCTTCTAAACTCTTTTCCGATCCTAACACACACATATATAGCAAAAGTCTTTAAAAATCAATATTTAAAAACAAATTTACCAGCGTTGTTCTTCTGAATCAAAACTAAAATGCAAAAAATCCAAAATTCGCCAACCAAGTAAACATAGATCTAACAAAAATTCCGCATGTAAACTCGGTTAGATAACGTTTTATGGGAATGATATTCTAAAGGGGAAAAACGATTAGTCTTTTTAAGTTTTAAGCTATATTTGGTTTTTACAAATATATAGCTCAAAAAATAGTTGACAACATTTATAATTTTTGGTGTATATAATATATGAATAAGAGATATATATAACAATCATATAAATAATAATTATTTAATATATTGAGATCATTTTATCAAGTGGATCCCAATTATGCTCATTTATTCTAACTTTATTTAAATACCAAGAGTGAATCATCTAATCTCGAATATTTAATTTAAAATTTTGAACATATAAAAATTAACATTTAAGGCTAAAATAACTTTAAAAGAAAAAAAACAAAAGACATTATAGTGGACTTGTAATTAGCTTAGCTTACTTGTAGATAAGACATTCAGACTCATTGAATTATACACTTGTGGACAACCTGCTTTTGGGAGTGCTACAATAATGTGGAACAAATTTGAGATGAGTATGATGGGTGAACTGACATTTTTTCTCGGACTACAATTGGAGCAATTAGAAAATGGTATTTACATCAGCCAAACTAAGTACATAGAGGAACTGCTTAAGAAATTTGGCATGTTAACATGCTCTGCAGCATCAATCCAATGAGTTCATCAATCAAACGAGACAAAGATGAAGGGGGAATATTAGTTAAGGTAACCATGTATCGGGGTTTAATAGGTTTCTTATTGTAGCAAACTGCTAGTCGACCTGATATTGTCATTGCTTTTTGTATGTGTGCTCGATTTCAGTCTGATCCTAAAAATTCTCATTATTCAGCTGCCAAACGTATTCTTAAATATCTTAAAGGCACACAAAATGTGGACATATGGTATGTTAAAAATTCCCTCAATTTAGTAGGATATTCAGATGCAGATTATGTAGGATGCAAGCTTGATAGAAAAATTACTAGTGGATCATGTCAATTTCTAGGAGATAGATTGATCTCATGGTTCAGCAAGAAGCAAAATTTCATTGTAACATCTACAACTGAAGCAGAATACTTAGTAGCAGGCAGTTGTTGTGCTCAACTGCTTGGATTCAATAACAATTGCGAGAATATGGGATCACGTCACAATAATCTCCAATTTCTATGATAATACAAACACCATAGTCACCACCTACAATCCATCTTACATTCTAGGACCAAACATATAGATATAAGGCCTCATTTCATCAGAGATGTGCATTAAAAAAGGACATAAAACTAAAACATGTCACGACTTAACAACAAACGACATATATTT
>NW_027459739.1:0-140281 GCF_025594145.1 Primulina tabacum | reverse complement strand
GAATAGGAATCTATAGTGTTTTCTGATACAGTAGGCATCATATAATTGAAGTCATATTAAAGAGCAGCTATTTATGTTGTTATGATTTTCGGAATCGATTTGACTGAGATTCGATATCAGATTTGTATGTGATTGAAATTATGAGTTGCGCCGATATTGATTATGAGTTCTGGTATTATATTGTGGTTGGAATTGACGGGGTTATCGAGACTGTATTGTTATGTCGTCGAAACCTCAGTAGATTGATATTGATCAGATTTACGATTGACTGAGATTGTATTGTTGTACTGTATGTCGATTGACATTGATCAGATAGTATGTTGATTTGAGTATTGATCAGAACATGTTCTGAATTGAGTTATATATTGATATTGTGTCTGTTCGGTATTGTTATTACCAGATTGAGAATGGACAGAGTTGAATTCAGGACTTCGTCTTCGTCAGAGCGAGAAGATAAAGGTATAAATTAATGTGAGTTGGGATTGCACAACTCGAGTGAGGTTTGGCTCGAGTTTCCCTAAATCACATACTTTACCTTATTGTATTGATTTGATTGATGTACTTGTTCTCTTGATTTATAGACAGCAGGTATTAGACGAGTAATCTTGTGACAGAAGTGCCTGATAGTGGTGGGATCGCCACGGGCACATTGCACGATGTCACAAGATCGTGTATTGGGCGGATAGTGCCAAATCTGTCAACCGGATGATTGGCTATCGATGTGGATAGGAATGTGGCTTTTCTATTACTGGTGATCGGTATTGTATCGATGTGGATAGAATCGTACTCTTCTATTACTGATGATCGATATCATATCGATGTGGATAGAATCGGAGTTTCTTCTATTACAGGTGATCGATACTATATCGATGTGGATAGAATCAGAGCTTCTTCTATAACTGGTGATCGATACCCTATCGACGTGGATAGAACTGGAGTCTTTTCTATTACTATTGGTCGATATGGGAATGCCAACTTCTGAAAACCGGGATCCCTAGACTAGGATTGAGTCTAGTCTTAAATGTGAAGTCATGAGTCTAATTGACAGTTTATATCGAGTTATGTTGATTATGTTCCTGAATAGGGTACATGATGAATTATGTTCCTGATGATGGTACATGTTTAGAATATGATTTATTCTTGATATGGTTGTATATTCTGATCTGAATACATGTTAGAAATATCTGTTATATGCTTTTATATTGTTTTTATGATTGCATGTATACATGATTTATACTGAGAATGTAATTCTCACCGGAGTTATCCGGCTGTTGTCTTGTTTGTATGTGTGCATGGCAACAGGTGGGATAGGATCAGGGTCAAGAAGAGAACGAGGCTGGACTAGATAGCGTGGAGATCCGGGCTTCGAAGCAACTTAGGATTCAGCACTGATTTATAGTTGAACCTAGTTGAATTCTTGTAGATAATACAAGATTTGTATGTTTATGTTTAATATGTAATTTGAATTGAATTACATTACGTTTCCGCTTTGTATTTAAAAAAAAAAAGTTAGACCCTGTTTATTATAATTGTTTGAATTATTCCTAAAGACGATTAAGGAATGAATTAGCGTCCGGTTCCCCACAATAGGTGGTATCAGAGCATTAGGTTCCAGAACAGTAGGTTCTTGAGATTGAGATAGAAGAGAGTGAGCGGGGTAGAATGTGTTTTCTTTCCTGCATGTGATTGCTAGCATGTGACTTATTATAATGTTGACTTACATTGTGTATGCTAGCATGCTATTATGTTTACTGCTTTTAATTACATGATTACCTGAATATCTGAATTGATTTGGTAATATGTCTGATTTGAAAATGAATCAGAACCAATTCTTGATCAGAGGCAAGCTGATCAGGAAGGGACTGAGATGGACTTATCTCCTGTGATTGCTAACCCTTGTGGTGATCAGATATACCTCCTCGAAGAATTCCGGAAATGGGTAGTACTTCGACTGATCAAATAGATGTATCAGAAACTCCGATGGAAACACAGTTGCAACAGTTTCAGTCATTTTAGCCGCCGATTCTGAGGGGTGTTGAGATGTCTGAAGATTGTGAGAATTGGTTAGATGACATAGAGATACTGTTTGATTCACTTGATTATCCAAATGAACGGAGAATTAAACTGATGCCCAATCAGTTACATGAGGTCGCTAGGAGTTGGTGGATTACAACCAAAAGAGTATTAGAACAGCGGGGTACGGTGATTACATGGGAAGTCTTTAAAGCTGAATTTTATCGAAGATTCTTCTCAGGATCGTACCGAGAGGACAAGAGAGCAGAGTTTGAGAATTTGAGACAGGGCCAACTGAATATTGAAGAATATGTTGCTAAATTCTCCACTTTACTGCGTTTTGTTCCTCAGATAGCTGGGAATGATGAAGCTGTAGCTGAGCAGTTCATCAAAGGATTGAATTCAGAGATAATTGCATTGATAAATATGCAGCAACCCTACCATTTTGCTGATACTTTGAATAAAGCAAAAAGAGCTGAGGCGAGTCTGATTAGACAACAAGAAAGGTTGTGTGCAATGCAACCCCAGACACAACAATCCCCTCTCCGATTGGATAGTGGAAGTACGAGTAGGAAGCAAGATTTATTGAAAGCTCGAAAGAAACAGTTCAAGAAGCTAGGGACCGGTTCTACTAGCTCCAGCGGTTCTAGCCCGAGTTACACCGGAGTTTATTGTAGAACCTGTGGAGGAAGGCATCCCACAGAACAATGCCGAGGTGTACTTGGTAGTTGTCATGTTTGTCGACAACCAGGAAACTTTGGTAAAGTCTGTCCGCAGAGAGGTTCCCGAAGATTTCAGGGAGCAGAATCATCTGGTGGTAGTGATCGAGGAACAAACCCAGGACACACGTAATGATATAGTGGCAGGTAATAATCTTTTATGATTATATTGCATATGTATTGATATATACTAATGCATTCCCTACGATTATCTTTGACCGAGTTGCATTGATATATGTTATACCTGTTGGGTCTGTATTACTGTAGTATTGATCTTTGTACCTTTTGGGGAGAGGAATTGATATCAGTGAATTCTGTGATATATTGTATACTACAGTAAAAAGGGAATGGGATTGAATTAGATTGTGTTGTACTTGTCTTTTCTGATTCTGACTACATTACTGATATTGATATGCTAACAAGTACAGAACTATTATAGATTCTTGCCAGGAGATGGTAAGATTCGGACCTGAAATGACCAAAGAATGAATGATATACGGTAAGGATTCTCGATTTTGAATTCCTTGATATCCGTATTATGTATGATTCGATGATTATCGAAAAGAATGGAGTAATTCCTTATGTCTTCAGTTGATTACTGAAGTTGAGCTTATCTGGAAATGATTTGTCAGTAGCAGGAGAGTTGCTATAGTCGTTCCAGATGAAATTCCGGATTTGTCCTATATATGGAAAGCGATTTCAGCCTTGATTCGATATCTGGGTATGATTGATTGAATCAAACAGTTGAAATCTGTATTGAATATTCTGGAAACTGAGATTGTTGTATACAGAATTGTTCAGATATGAATCTTTATTGTAACAGAGAGTATTCAGAGTCTATGATATCTGAAGATAGTATATTGACTGACGATAGCACAGTTGAGACCGTGATCTGTGGATGAGAACGACATTGAAAATGGCAGAACTTCAGAAATGTCAGAAATTGCGTTTTATGTGTTTACTAGATTAGTATAAATGATTGGTATTTTGAATCCGATCCGATATTGCTGTTATTTTGAATTCGTATTTGATGCCGATTGTTATGAACCGTTGAGATTATATACAGTTCAAGCCGACTCGGAGTTGATTTTGAGAATTACAGCAGTTCAGAAGTTTGATCAGACTGTTCAGAACTTGATTTCGATAGTCAGAACAGTGCGTCGATTAGAATACCAGGTAGGTAATATTTTAGTTTATATAACTAGCTGATTTGTTTGTCCCAGATATTTCGAATTTGAAATGACAGGTATTGTCAGATGCACACAGTAATAGATTCAGTATTATTCTGGTAACAGGAAATGTGTAATAATTCGAACGGACAGTTTTGATGTAAACAAATGAAATCAGTTATGTCAGAATTTGTATTGAAATGTCTAAATCGCTGACAAATGAAGACAGTAAGATAGAAACCAGGAGATTGAATATACATATTATTGATCCCTGAATAGAAATAGGAGTATAATTCTATGGATCTGGTGATAGACTTACCGAAATCGTGCCAAGAATGTACCAAGATGTGGTTATGATTGAACGATTGTTCAAATCGACATATGTATATTGTACAGGATGACGTACAGATATGACAAGACGACTGAGAGGTATGTCAGAAAAGGGGTCAGATGGTATTGAATGCCAGAGTTAATTATATCATACCGTGATTTTTGGTTGATTTAGTACTGTTGGCAAAATGTATAGCATGATTTTTTATCTATGGTTTATAGATTGACGGATAGTCGGAGCGAACTATCTAGATACTGGAGGATATCCAGGAACTGTAGTGCTGGATTTTAGCACTAGTGACCTGATGTCTTGTCACTTTATGAATTATGGTATAATGATAGCTATCAAACGAGTATTGAGATAGCTACAGACGAGACATTGTACAGTGAGTACTGCAGATTTCCGCTGAATGGAAATGATATTACGGTGATATCTGAGATTGAATTTGATAACAGCTGATGATATTGATTTGGTATGAGCTGTTGATTGGTATATACGGATAGTCGGAGCGAACTATCTAGATACTGGAGGATATCCAGGAACTGTAGTGCTGGATTTTAGCACTAGTGACCTGATGTCTTGTCACTTTATGAATTATGGTATAATGATAGCTATCAAACGAGTATTGAGATAGCTACAGACGAGACATTGTACAGTGAGTACTGCAGATTTCCGCTGAATGGAAATGATATTACGGTGATATCTGAGATTGAATTTGATAACAGCTGATGATATTGATTTGGTATGAGCTGTTGATTGGTATATACGGATGTTGTATAGCCAGTATTTGCAAGTAATTTTATCAGAATGGTTTGATAGAATGAATTTTATGAAGTAACCTCTAGTATACATTTCTTCTGATATGAATTGATTGCTTGTGATTTCGGAGACGAAATCATATCTTAGAGGGGGAGAAATGTAATGTCCGAGATTTTGATTCTATTAATCTGAGATTATTGATTATGAACTGATATGATTATAGACGGGCTATTCTGAGACCAGATTGGCCAAAGCATATGAAGGGTGCATATTTTGTACAGAACTGTTGGCGCCCGAGCGGTAGAAAAGGGCTGCCCGAGCGCCAATACATCACAAGAATGGATTTTTGACAGAGAGTCTGGCGCCCGAGCGGTAGTTTTTGACCGCCCGAGCGCCAGTGCATAACAAGTTAAGTGCTCGGGCAGAAGGTGCGGCGCACGGGCGGTAGTTTGTGACCGCCCGAGCGCCAATGCGCAATCAGGAAATATTTGGGCAGAACTTCCCGCGCCCGTGCGGTAATTCAGGACCGCCCGAGCGCCGCCTGAAATATGTGAAAAGAAGACACGTAGCTTAGACATGCATTAGGATATATATATACATATATCCTTCAGAATTTGGCAGAAACGAAGAAAGAGGAAGCTCGACAAAATCCTACGAAAATCCTTACGCCTTTATATTGCGATCCGTCCGTCTGATTTTGAATCCGACTTCAGTACTGTGTTCCTATCGACGCAGGCTTCTACAGGACGTAAGTTTTGTTACGTTTAGATATGATTTGAAATTATGATATTGTCAGAATTGAATAGGAATCATATATAGTGTTTCTGATACAGTAGGCATCGTATAATTGAAGTCAGATTAAAGAGCAGACTATTTCTGTAATTGTTATGATTTTCGGAATCGATTTGACTGAGATTCGATATCAGATTTGTATTGTGATTGAAATTATGAGTTGCACCGATATTGATTATGAGTTCTGGTATTATATTTGTGGCGTTGGAATTGACAGGGTTATCGAGACTGTATTGTTATGTCGTCGAAACCTCAGTAGATTGATATTGATCAGATTTACGATTGACTGAGATTGTATTGTTGTACTGTATGTCGATTGACATTGATCAGATAGTATGTTGATTTGAGTATTGATCAGAACATGTTCTGAATTGAGTTATATATTGATATTGTGTCTGTTCGGTATTGTTATTACCAGATTGAGAATGGACAGAGTTGAATTCAGGACTTCGTCTTCGTCAGAGCGAGAAGATAAAGGTATAAATTAATGTTGAGTTGGGATTGCACAACTCGAGTGAGGTTTGGCTCGAGTTTCCCTAAATCACATACTTTACCTTATTGTATTGATTTGATTGATGTACTTGTTCTCTTGATTTATAGACAGCAGGTATTAGACGAGTAATCTTGTGACAGAAGTGCCTGATAGTGGTGGGATCGCCACGGGCACATTGCACGATGTCACAAGATCGTGTATTGGCGATAGTGCCAAAGTCTGTCACCGGATGATTGGCTATCGATGTGGATAGGAATGTGGCTTTTTCTATTACTGGTGATCGGTATTGTATCGATGTGGATAGAATCGTAACTCTTCTATTACTGATGATCGATATCATATCGATGTGGATAGAATCGGAGTTTCTTCTATTACAGGTGATCGATACTATATCGATGTGGATAGAATCAGAGCTTCTTCTATAACTGGTGATCGATACCCTATCGACGTGGATAGAACTGGAGTCTTTTCTATTACTGTTGGTCGATATGGGAATGCCAACTTCTGAAAACCGGGATCCCTAGACTAGGATTGAGTCTAGTCTTAAATGTGAAGTCATGAGTCTAATTGACAGTTTATATCGAGTTATGTTGATTATGTTCCTGAATAGGGTACATGATGAATTATGTTCCTGATGATGGTACATGTTTAGAATATGATTTATTCTTGATATGGTTGTATATTCTGATCTGAATACATGTTAGAAATATCTGTTATATGCTTTTATATTGTTTTTATGATTGCATGTATACATGATTTATACTGAGAATGTAATTCTCACCGGAGTTATCCGGCTGTTGTCTTGTTTGTATGTGTGCATGGCAACAGGTGGGATAGGATCAGGGTCAAGAAGAGAACGAGGCTGGACAAGATAGCGTGGAGATCCGGGCTTCGAAGCAACTTAGGATTCAGCACTGATTTATAGTTGAACCTAGTTGAATTCTTGTAGAAAATACAAGATTTGTATGTTTATGTTTAATATGTAATTTGAATTGAATTACATTACGTTTCCCCTTTGTATTTTAAAAAAAAAGTTAGACCCTATTTATTATAATTGTTTGAATTATTCCTAAAGACGATTAAGGAATGAATTAGCGTCCGAGTCCCCACAATATGAATTTGGATCAATATGACTTCGGTGCTACTAAGAATTTATGCTCAAATATACAAGTTTTGTACCAAAATTCGGATATATTATACCAAAGTTGCGAATTATTATGTTCGAATTAGCATAATTTGTGCCAATAATAATATAGATAATGTTTTGTTTAATAAAGAAAAACACGATAAGAAGTAGTTTACTTATTAAATATGCATATGAGTTTTGATCTAAACTTCGGTGCTCCCAAGAATTTATGATAAAATATCCAATTTCTGTATCTAATTTCAGACAAATTATTAAGCTGAAACTTCTCAATATATTACCTCCAAAATAGTATATTTTATATCAATAATAATGTAAGTAATGCTTTTGTTTTCATATATCACATTCATGGCATGAAGTTCTCATTAAATAAGCATACGAGTTTGGATCAAGATGACTTCGATGCCCCTAAGAATATATGATCAAATATACGGGTTATGTACCCAAATCCGGACATATTATACCGAATTTACGAATTATTATGTTCTAATTATAATATTTTGTGTCAATAATAATTGTAGTAATATCTTTTGTTTTAATAAATAAAAACATGTAAGGAGTTTTACTTATTAAATATGCATATGTGTTTGGATAAAGACTTCGAAGCTCATGAAATTGCAAAATATTATGCCCGAAGCGCAATTAGCACCGCGTTTGTATCAAGACAAACTCGGTGTCCTTAAGAATTTATGCCTTAATATCTAGGTTATGCACTTTATTTTGGGCATATTATGCTGCATTTACAATATATTATACCCGAATTAACATATTTTGTGACAATAATTGTAACGTACCGTACTTTTACTATTCGAAATTTGCGGAAAATAAAAATTTTCTTAAATGATTCGATAAAATAAACTGTGCGTCTCAAAATTTGTTGCAACAAAAGATCTGAAAATAAAGTTTGACAAAAGTATTTGAATATTTTCATAAAAGCTTAAACTTGGGCGGTCCTCGGGTTTAGCCTCCTACTCAGTCCAAGCCTGTTCCTTGGTCCCCACCCATTGTCTCCTCGAAAACATCCTCACCTACATCGATCAAGTCTAGTGAGTCTAAAAACTCAACACGTATAAACTGAGAGTAACAAGTACTAGATAATAAAACCGCATGAAACTTTAAAATAGGTCATACATAACTTGAAACTTGAACTTACACTTAAACTTGAACTTACATACGTACATACGTAGACGTGTCATAAACATAAAACTTTTCTTAAACATGCTTTCATACTTGTACATACTTGAACATACTTAAACTTCATCATTTGCGTAGAGGCATGTTTCAAAGCGAGTGACCAATAACATAATCGTCTGATCAGACTAAACCACAGTATTGGGCCGACAGAGACGAATCCACTGCCACATACATGAGATCCCCGTTCATGCTTTAACGGGCGGATTGATCCCCGTTCATGATTTAACGCTTTTCAATCCTAATCTAAACCCGTTCATGCTTTAACGGGGTTGGTTGGTCCCCGTTCATGATTTAACGCTTTCCAACCCCATACATAAATTGGTCACAAGACATTTAGCATACCTCAAAAACTTGAAAATATTTTCTTGCACGTCAACATATTTACTTGGCGTTGAGGGATTCGTTGGATTTCATTTAGGGCCGCTGCTGCACATATTAACATGAATTTTAAATACTTAACTTGCATAGCTTAGACGTAGCTATAAGTGCTCATCACCGAATTCAATAAATAACTTAAGACATTCTAAAACACTCGGGACTTGACCTCATTTCAATCATCGTACTAACCCAAGACATGAAACTCCAAAGACACAATAAAATTTCCCAAAAATATGAAGTACACGGAACTCGTGCCTGGGTCCGTGTATGGGTCTGTGTAGGTGCGCAAAAGAAATACTCGGCAAGGAGAAGGGACATGGACCCTGTATAACCTGGCACTAACCCGAACCCACCCAACCCGAAACCCGTATAACCTGGCACTAACCCGAACCCACCCAACCCGAACCCGAAAAACACCAACCCGAACCTGATTTTTTTCGTGTCAGGTTGACGGGTCGTGTTGCATTTTGACACCCCTAGTTAGTGAGTCGGTCCACTATAACCCAAATGGCATTGAATCCTCTGACAGATCTCGGCAAACCAACCACAAAGTCCATTGTAATATTCTCCCATTTCCACTCGAGGATAGGGAGTGGCTTAAGCATTCCTGCTGGCCTTTGATGTTCTGCCTTCACCTGCTGACAAGTGAGGCATTCAGATACGAATCCGCGGATGTCTCGCTTCATCCCTGCCACCAATACAAAATCTGCAAGTCCTTGTACATTTTGGTGCCTCCTGGGTGGATTGAAAACGGAGATGCATGTGCCTCTGTCAGAATATCCTCTCTGATCGAATCAACACTAGGCACCCACATTCTACCTTTGTACCTCACAACACCATCTGAAACTGTGTAGAGAACACTGCCCTTGGCCTCATCCATCAGTCCCCATTTCAATAACTGCTCATATGAAGACTGATCTCTGAGGATTCGGTCTAGTAAATCGGACTTGACTGTCAGATTAGATAGTCTGGGGGCTCTTCCCTTGGGATAAACCTCTAACCCAAACCTCTAAATCTCATACTGAAGAGGTCTCTGCACTGACAACTGTGCTACAACTGCCACTTTTCTGCTCAAGGTGTCTGCGACAACATTAGCCTTCCCTGGATGGTAGCTAATCTCGCAATCGTAGTCTTTTACCAATTCCAACTATCGTCTCTGTCTCATATTCAGCTCTTTCTGCGTGAAGAAATACTTGAGACTCTTGTGATCAATAAATATCTGGCATTTCTCGCCGTACAAGTAGTGTCTCCAAATCTTCAATGCAAAGACAATGACGGCTAATTCTAAATCATGAGTTGGATAATTCTTCTCATGAACCTTCAACTGTTTGAAAGCATAAGCTATCACCCGACCATGCTGCATCAACACTGCGCCTAATCCGAGCTTAGATGCATCGTTGTATAGCACAAAATCTCCTTGTCCGGATGGCATGGCTAACACTGGCGCTGAAATGAGAGCTCGCTTCAAAGTATCGAAGCCCTTCTGACACTCGCCGCTCCACACGAACTTAGCATTCTTCTTGGTTAGTGAAGTGAGTGGCACTGCTATTGACAAAAATCCCTGAATAAACTTACGGTAGTAACCAGCTATACCCAGAAAACTGCGGATCTCTGATGCATTCTTCGGTTCAACCCATTCCTTAACGCCTGCCACCTTCGCTGAATCAACCTCAATCCCACTACTAGACACTATGTGACCCAAAAACGCTACCTTCTCCAACCAGAATTCACACTTACCAAACTTCGCAAATAACACTCAACTCTGCAAGGTCTGCAAAACTGTCTTCAAGTGCTGACTGTGCTCCTCACGACTCTTCGAGTAAATAAGA
The DNA here is from genome assembly GCF_025594145.1 of Primulina tabacum. Taxonomy (NCBI): domain Eukaryota; kingdom Viridiplantae; phylum Streptophyta; class Magnoliopsida; order Lamiales; family Gesneriaceae; genus Primulina; species Primulina tabacum. The sequence continues at coordinate 129,460 of NW_027459739.1, read as the reverse complement.
ATATCGTCAATGAACACTATGACGAATTGGTCTAGGTAAGGCTGGAATACTCGATTCATGAGGTCCATGAAAATTTCTTGGGCATTCGCCAGTCCAAACGACATTACTAAGAACTCGTAATGCCCATATCAAGTTCTGAAAGCAGTCTTATGAACGTCGGCATCCTTTACCTTCAGCTGGTGATACCCCGACCGAAGATCTATCTTAGAGAACACTGTGGCTCCCTGCAACTGATCGAACAAGTCCTCGATCTTTGGTAGTGGGTATTTGTTCTTGATCGTTACCTTGTTCAATTATCGGTAATCGATACACAGACTCATGCTCCCATATTTCTTTTTCACAAAGATCACTGGTGCGCCCCACGGTGAGAAACTAGGGCGGATAAATTCCTTGTCGAGAAGCTCCTGAATCTGCTGTTTGAGTTCTAGCATCTCAGTTGGAGCTAAATGGTACGGTGCCTTGGAGATTGGCACAGTGCCTGGCATAAGATCGATTGCAAACTCCACTTCTCTCTCTGGTGGAAGACTTGTGACGTCGCCAGAAAAGACGTTTGGGAATTCTCTGACTATTGGCACATCTGATAATGACAGAGTGAGTATGTCAGGTGTTAAAATGATGCTGGCCAAGAAAGCCTGACACCCCTTGGAAATAAGTTTCCGCGCCTGCATGCAAGAGATCATGCGAGGAAAACTCCTCCATCTAGCTGGCTCGAAGAGAAACTGCTCCATTCCCAAAGGTCTAACCAATACTAACATCTTCTGAAAATCAATTAGGACTCGGTTTTTCGTCAGCCAGTCCATACCCAGAATGATATCAAACTTTGGCATTGGCAACACTATCAATTCGGCATATACTAGGTGGCCCTGCAACTCTAGATCAATATCTCTGACCACGCTGGTAGCTAACAATTCTTCCCCTGATGGGACTCTCACCGAGTAGTTCATGTCAAGGTCGATAGACTTGATGTCTAAATGATTTGCGAATGTCTCCGAGATAAAGGAGTGAGTGGCTCCTGAGTCTATCAAGGCCTTCGTGGCTAATCTCTTGATGAAAATATTTTCTGAGAGACGTTAGCACCACGCAACTTATATCCCAAAATTCTAATAGTGGTCATATGCAACAAAAGACACCAAAAATTCCATCTAGCATCCTAATAATCCCAATTCAAATAAACATGCAAGGCAAAAATTTAATACTGTATGGAATTAAATAAGTTACCCGTCAGCAGTGTAGTGTTTGGGTTCACCTCCTGTGCATGCATGGCAAACACTCTGCCCTGAGTTGGCTGCCTCCACCGTGGGCACTCCTTCAGCATGTGGTCACTTGCCCCGCATTTAAAGCACTTGCCTGACCCGTATAAACATTGCCCCGGGTGATGGCGGTTGCACTTAGGGCACAAGGAATTCACCGGGCTCCTGAGGCGCCCTCTGCTGTTGAATTGGACCCTTGCCTTTGGCGGTCCTTGATAGGGCTTCTTTCCTGGCTGCCCTTGGAACGGCCTCTTAAACTAAGGTCGTTGATGCTGATGCTGCTGAGGTGCTTGATAGGGCCTCTTGCCTTGCCTATCAACCTCGATATCTCTCTGGTCTTGTTCTGCCGCCAAGGCTCTAGATACTGCCATGACATATGTAGTAGGTCCAGCAACCCTGACATCATGGCGCAAGATCGGCCGCAACCCATCCATGAAATGCCTCAGCTTTCCTTGGGCATCATTAGCTATCAGGGGCACAAAGTGACACCCCCTCTCAAACTTTCTCACAAACTCCGCAACGCTGCTATCCCTCTGACGCAACGTCATGAACTCCCTGGACAGTCTGGATCGTACTTCTTTAGTGAAGTACTTGGAGTAGAATACCTCCTTGAAACTATTCCAAGGCAACACTTGCAAATTGACTGCCACTAACGCACTCTCCCACCATAGTCTGGCGTCCCCTGTTAGAAGGAACGTGGCACACCTGACCCTATCTGCATCGGTCAGTTCCATAAAATCGAAGATTACCTCGATGGACTTAATCCATCCCTCCGCTATCATCGAGTCAGTGGTCCCAGAAAACTCCTTTGGGCTCATATGTCTTAACCTCTCATAAACTACTTCTGGTCTGGGCCTCGCTTCTGTATTTGCCGCATCGTGGTTTCCCGCAAACTGTGCGAAGAATTGCGTCATACTTGCAATCATCTGAGCTTGCATATCCGGCGGTGGAGGAGGTGGAGCGTCTCTCCCCTCCTCTCGAGCCTCTCTGTCTTCCTCCCTAGCTTCCCGGTTAATTGTGCGTCTAGGAGGCATACTGTTCCAACAATTTACCCAACACGTAAATCCCATATGCATGAATCATGATATCAATAGTATAAGATGCATGTAACTCGAAACTTAAAACATGGACATGCTGAAATCATAACTTAATGCTTAGTACATAACATAACTCAAAACTTTAAAACTTACAGACTTGAGGTGTGACATTGTGAGCTTCTTGCGACTAGCAGTAGGCATAACCCTTTACAAGAACACCGCTCTGATACCAACTGTAACATACCGTACTTTTACAATTCGAAATTTGCGAAAAAATAAAAATTTTCTTAAAAGATTCGATAAAATAAATTGTACGTCTCAAAAGTTGTTGCAACAAAAGATCTGAAAATAAAGTTTGACAAAAGTATTTGATTTTCATAAAAGCTTAAACTTGGGCGGTCCTCGGGTTTAGCCTCCTGCTGAGTCCAAGCCTGCTCCTTGGTCCCAACCCCTTGTCTCCTCAAAAACATCATCACCTGCATCGATCAAGTCTAGTGAGTCTAAAGACTCAACACGTATAAACTGGGAGTAACAAGTACTACATAATAAAACCGCATGCAACTTTAAAATAGGTCATACATAACTTGAAACTTGAACTTACACTTAAACTTGAACTTACATACGTACATACGTAGACGTGCCATAAACATAAAACTTTTCTTAAACATGCTTGCATACTTGTACATACTTGAACATACTTAAACTTCATCATTTGCGTAGAGGCATGTTTCAAAGCAAGTGACCCATAACATAATCGCCTGATCATACTAAACCACAGTACTGGGCCGACATGGACGAATCCACTGCCATATACATGAGATCCCCGTTCATGCTTTAACGGGCGGATTGGTCCCCGTTCATGATTTAACGCTTTTCAATCCTGATCTAAACCCGTTCATGCTTTAACGGGGTGGGTTGGTCCTCGTTCATGATTTAACGCTTTCCAACCCCATACATAAATTAGTCACAAGACATTTAGCATACCTCAAAAACTTGAAAATATTTTCTTGCACGTCAACATATTTACTTGGCGTTGAGGGATTCGTTGGATTTAATTTGGGGCCGCTGCTGTACATAATAACATGAATTTTAAATACTTAACTTGCATAGCTTAGATGTAGGTATACGTGCTCACCACCGAATTCAATAAATAACTTAAGACATTGTAAAACACTCGGAACTTGACCTCATTTCAATCATCGTACTAACCCAAGACATGAAACTCCAAAGACACAATAAAATTTCCCAAAAATATGAAGTACACGGACCCCGTGCCTGGGTCAGTGGCTCCGTGTACGTGCGCAAAAGAAATACTCGGGAAGGAGATGGGACACGGACCCCGTGCCCACGTCCAGCTCCGGGTCCGTGTAGGTGCGGTGAAATTTGTCGTGAAGAAAAGGGAAGGCACGGACCTCGTGCCCTGGTCCGCGTGGGGGTCCGTGTTGGCTCGTAAAATTGACACCAAGAAGAAAACAAAGGCACGGACCTCGTGTAAGGGTCCGTCCCGGGGTCAAGGTGCCTGCGCAAATTGGAAATCCACGAAAATTTAATACATGTATTGCTTAACATTCTAAACTCGATCGTACGGACTATGAACCGACACCTCGAGACCCATCCTAAGGTGCTACCACATTGATACAACCTGTTCAACCACCCCGAAACAACAACGCCCATCCTAACACAATACAATCTCATAAACACGAAAATTGACACCAATAATTTCCTACGACTTCCAATGAATTCAAGTGCCTATCGACACAAACCGGCATAACAAATACCAACCCAACGTCATACTAATCATACGTAGACGCAGCAACGATCACCCGTCGATTCCCAACGAAGCCTGCAACGATAAAACTTCAAGAACACGTCAATACATATTTTTCTGAAAAATGCAGTTTGAGCAGTCCTACGAAAAATACTATAACTCACTCAATTGTTATCAAAATATTTTGAATTTACTGTCAAATCGAAGGTATCAAAAATTTATACGATTTTCATGTTGAAAGTTTTCTCAGAATCACGACTTAAAAATCGCAGTATTTGAAAAGACAGCAAAAATGAGATTTTTGATCCAAAAAATGGTTTCAAAAGTGATCTAAACATAATTGCTCAAACTTCTACACATCACACATGTATTTTTACGCATAAATAACAACACAACACATAATATAACGAGAACGATGCAGCAATAACAGAATATATGTGCCTTTGATGATTAGAAATACCGATATGACGATACCGACACGGGAAGGATGCGAGAGACGATCCGGGACGAACGTGGCACTGAATTCCTTGAAGAAAACTAACGAAAATATGATGGAAACGAAGGGGAGGAGCGGCTGCTCTCTTGGGGAAGAACCCTAGGTTTTCTCTTTTTTAAAAATAAAAATCTGAATGTGTGTGTGTTTTACGGTTTCTAGTGTGTGTAAAAGTGTGTGTGCATGTGATTAGTAAATTAGGGAGAGTAAAATTTGCTTAATTATTAATTAGCACTAATTTTAAAATACTAACTCTCCCTTAACTTTAACAAAATCTCCAATTTAAAATAAAATGTACATGTGCCAGACTTTAAAAGTTTTAAAATTCTAAACTCGCTTAAATAAATAATTTAGACTTTAAAAATGCTGAAACTAGATAAATCATTTAAAACGTCTCATTCTCAACTTAAAATAAAATACCATATTTTTAAAATTGCCAAAATCGTCACCGGTCTTTTTTCTCGATCCTGCCTCGGATAATCGCCTGAAACATGAAACTCGAAAAGCATTTTAACGTGCGTCACATAAATATTAAAATAATGCAATTTAAATAAATCAAGCACCACTAAGGCTCATTTTAAAATTAAATAAATGCTTTAATAATTAAATAAATACATGGGTTATACGTGTACTGAATTTGGGCACTACAATAATAATGTACATAGTGTATTTTATTTTATAGATAAAAATCATGGCAATATATATTATGCTCACATTAACATATTTTGTGTCAGTGATAATGATGTAGTGTCTTTTGTTTCATAAATAAAATTCATGATAAGAAGTTGCTTTACTATTTTTTACTCATTAAATAAGCATATAAGTTTGGTTCAAGACGACTTTGTTGCCCATAAGAATTTTACGCTAAATTTACAAGTTATATACCAAATTCAGACATGTTATACCAAATTGAAAAATTATTATGTTCGAATTAGCATATTTTGTGTCATTAATAATGTAGGTAGTGTTTTTTGTTTTAATAAATAAAAACATGGTAAGCAATAGTATAATGAGTAAGAAGTAGAAAAACTGCTTCTTACCTAAATTTTATCTATGAAACAAAAGATACTACTTATATTATTATTGACATAAAATATGCTTATTCGAACACAATATATTGTAAATGCAGTATAATATGTTTGAAATCTGGCGCATAACTTGGATAATTTGAGTATAAATTGTTAGGAGCACTAAAGTCATCTTGGTCAAAACTCATATGCATATTTAATCGGTAAAAAGTTAAAAAAAAAAAAATTTCATTTTTGTCATGATTCTTACCATGATTTTATCTATGAAACAAAAAACACCAATGACATTATTATTGCCATAAATATGCTAATTTGGGCATGATATATCGTAAATTAGGTTTAATATGTCTGAAATTTAGCACATAAACCGGACATTGGAGCATAAATTCTTAGGGACATTGAAGTCGTTTGATCAAAACTCGTGTGCATATTCAATGAGTAGGAAATATGAAAACAATGGCATTAAATGTCAACAGAAAATAGAGCCATCGATTAACAAAAAATATATGAAAACAACATTATAAAATTTCGAAAGTGAGGTACTGCGTCCAAAATAACGTCACAAAAAATAGGATCATTGATAATTTTACATAATATGAAAATTATGTCTTGTGGCACTTACTTGACTGACACAAAAGTTGACAAAAACTTGTTCGTTTTTTAAGAATCGTTTGGCTAATTTTGCTCATAAATATGTGTGAGGTTTATTTAACACCAAATTTTTTTTTTTGATACTCAAATTTCAATGATTTATACTCTATTTAACACATCTTAATTTGTTTTACTAAAATTCGTTAATTTGTACTCCATTTAAGGCATACGGTACCCAATAAATTTTATTTATTGTACCAACTATTCTATTTCTTGTGGCATGTGTTTGGTACAAATAAATATCAACAATAACTCATTTGCCTAATTCTTAACTCAAATATATGTGACGTTGGTTCAACATCAACTCAATTCCCCATAATTTTCTACTCAAATTTCAATGATTTGTGGACAATTTAAATCATATAGCATCTAAAGTTTGACATTTTGCACCATAATTTTCACATGTCGTTCCTAGGATTCTATGGCGACGAAAAAACACATTTGTTTATGAAACGTCTGGTTATTCGTTTTCTTAAAAAGTACTATACTTTTTTTTAAAATCTCCCTAGCATCGGCCGAACCACCAAAAATATCATAAAATATTTTGGACATCATTTTAAAATAAAACAACCAACTATATATTTGAGAAATCCAACCCATACTATAATATCTCAAAAACCTCTCAGAACATAAATAAAAATTCGTAAAATATTTTTAACATAACTTGAAATCATAAATCATAACTAGTGCGAAAAACTCGCGTCGGTCATCGGGTTATGTGCACCTTCAGTCCAGCAAAGTCAACCATCAAGACCTCCATGATGTATAAAACTTTAAATAAAAACGTTTTCATAATCTTATGCATAAATATTTTCATATAAACATAAACATATTCATATTCATATTCATATCCATATTCATGTCCTCATACTCATATTCATATTCATGTTCGTGTATGTTGAATTCAGATCGTGATTTTGACTCGTATTCTTGATCGTATTGGGCGATAGATCCATCTAAAGAAAACCACAGTACTGGGCGGCGGGGGATACCAGCAACACTCTCACCGGTCAACTGGGCCCTGGCCTACGTATTAACATATTCGTATTCGTATTCGTATCCGTATCCAAGGAAACACGATCGTCGGGCTCCCACTGAGACCATAACCCTCACGATATTTCCAACATATAGTAGTCACAATCCCTTCACGTCCTTCAACATGTTATCATCACTTAATAAAAACATGCATATAATATCATTTTTATTTTAAAACCAAGCATGCAACATGTCTTTTAAATGCCCATATTTAAATCATAAAAATCATAGACATTTAAAAATCATAGCTTAACTTATTAAAAATCATAAACATTTATGAACATTTTTAAAATAAACATTTTAACATCATCAACGTTTAAAATAAACATTTAAAATAAACGTTTTAGCATATTAAATCATAAAACATTAAAAATATTAACATCTTAAAAATCAATAAACATTTAAAATTGACATATTAACATATAAACATCAATAATCATTGAAAATAATCATATTAACATATAAAACAGCATTCAGGACACTGCAATGACTTTTACTAATTTTTAGGTATAAAAAGACCGTTTTACCCCTGAGCGTAAAATTTCACGTTTTTGACATTTTCTTAATTCCATTGGCACTAACATGTCCCAAATAATTATTTAAGCTTACATTAATTTTCTCATATTTTTATTTAGCTTAGATCAATGATTTTTAAATTAATCTTTAAATAAGACATATGACTACGTTTTAATCCCGAATTAAACCAAAACTTAATATAAAATTCCCAAATTAAAAACTTAGACTTCTAATAATTATTTGAACTTGAATATGATTTTCCATAATTTTATTCCGCATAAAACTAGGCGTTTCAATTAACTCGTTTAATTAACGTTTCGTGCGACGATTAAATCCCGAATAAATCCAAAACTCGTTATTTTGATCCCAAATTTTAAACATAACATTTTTATGATTTATTCTACCCTTCCAAGTCATGAGCCACACCCGTGGGCTCATGGATTCATTTTTAGCCTTTTAATTTTCGAAATTGACACCTTATCGAACCACCCGAGCCATCTCCTAATTTACTCGAGCCACACCCGATCCACCTTGAGCCAAAACCTAGCCAACCCATCTAGAGACCCTACTGACCAAGCCCAGCCCAAAAAACCCAGTCCTAGCCCGCTCAAACTTACCTGGAAAGTGACCCAAGTTCTATATGTTTTCTGCGTGAGACTCCCATGAACCATATGACTCCTAACTAGTCTAGGACTTCTACCATGTCACACCCCGAGACCGGGGTTAGTCGACACTGGCGTTATTCAACAATCACATAATTGCTAAACAACAAGCCTCGTAGTACAGTATAAACCAAAACCATTTTATATATCATAAATACTATAAAAATGAAATCGTCTTTACAAATAGTAACTCTTAAAACGATAAAAATCTGCGGAAGCGTTTACAACTTGAATTAAAACTCACAAGAACATATTCTTAATTAAAATTATTCATGCGTCTACTATCAGCCCAAAAACTGACGTCTGATTCTTCTTTCTCTATTTCTTCTCCTAATTTATCTGGGGAGGGTAGAGTAAGGGGTGAGTATTTTGGGAAATACTCAGCAAGTGGGGGCCGTTCGAGCACAACATAACAACATGCATAAAATTTCAAAATCACATGACTTGCATAACATCATTCATATCACATGCATAACATTTTCCAGACACTGAGATTCCTCAACTTTCTATGGTTTACTGGTATCAGTCCCTAATTTTTACTCCTCTAAGGGGGCGAGGCCGAATCGGTAATATCCCCACCGTATGAGGGTCATATCATGGTTGGAATTCCACCCATATCGGGTTGAATCCTCACAGTGTCAAACTAACTCATGCCAAAAAAATCTTAACCAGAAGGGGTAGAAGAAGAATTTGCACTCGACCGAATTTTAAAACACACGAAATGCATAACCGAAACTTACACATTTAAAACAAGCCCACTTACCTTGATCCTTGGAGAAAATGTGAAAATTCGAGAAACATAGAAGAATCATGCAATCGACACTTCGAAAACGCAACATCACATCGTCTGGAAAATCAGCCATCTTGAAAAACTTCTTTGCGCCTTATTGAACCGTTGGATCGGGCTCAAAATTTTACAGTACGTTCAAAAATACGTCAAATAAATTATGAACGGTGGAGATCGGGTTTGATAGTCGTTTAGATCTGCTTATGGACAAAAACCGTAGGTATACTGTTTCCCGCCTAGAATCGGATCAGTTTTCTTGAGAAGTCTATAAACGAAAAACTAACCGTTGGATTTGGCCACAATTTAGATATGTCATTCGAAACATATGGAAGCACATTCTGAACGGTGGAGATCCGATTCCGACTACCTGAGTGAGCGAAACGAATTTTTGAACATGAATAAAATTTTGATGACTCGTGCAGAATTTTTGGAGAGAAATTTCGAAAATTGGAGAGCGAAACTCGAAAATTTGATCTGTAAATGAGGTGTAAACTCTGAATGAGAGCTTCTCCTATTTATAGGGGTTGGCTGCTATCGTAATCGAGTGATATCGCGCGTTTGAATTCTGAATCAAATCTTTATCTAGAATCGATATCATATCAAATCTTATATCTTTATATGGTATCCATATCATATCAAATCTTATATCTTTATCTGATAAAAATCTTTCCAACTTTGAATTTATATCCCAAACTTTACCTGCTAATATCCAAATATTCCTGATTTAATTTCTTAGATCGTGGTCTGTTTATTATCCCAAGTTCAAAGTATATGCACAATATTATCTTAAATCTTGAGCTCCAAAATATTGTACACGATATAATTATCCACACAACTTTAGATAAACTAGCAAATCTTACATATTAAATAAAATAATGAAATAGATATCCAAAGATTGCGCAAATCCTAGTACCATTAAATTACAAAATACTATCATGATTATGCAAAAATCTTGGATTTTACATCCCTCCCTCCTTATGGGAAGTTTCATCCTCGAAACTTGGGTTGGCTTGGTCTAAGAAAAAGTACGGGTATTGCTAGCGCATTTTGCATTCTAGTTCCCAAGTGACTTCTCTTTCTGTATGATTAGAAAATCGTCTAAAATTCCTAAATCATATCCTAACGATTCTTTTCAGACATCTTAATAACTAAAGTGTTGACTTACTCATACTTTCAATTATATTTGCATCGCCATATTTTCTTATTATTGTTTTTATTACTGCATCCAATGATAACACTCTAATTGAACCAAAATTATTAGAATCATTGATTCTGCAAAAACTTACTGTAACCCATTAGTCGCATATCTCATAATCATAATTTGATAAACTATTTGTCTTATGAGAGAGGAAAACCCAAATAAAAACCTTTTGAATCCGAATGTAGCCCAATAATGTAACTCTAACTGAAATCCAAAAAGTTAATATCAACTTTTCCATTGAACATTTAATATAAAGACTAGTCTCATAATCAATCCAATATAAATCCCATAAATCATTTCTTAAATTTTATATCCACATGTAATGCATAAGCTGGATCCCAATTAATATTGTTTCATATCCCAATGCTTGTAGTAATGTAAAATTCCCAAAAGTCAAACTATAACCCAATACGGTCAACTTTAAGTAAACCTCAAAAGTATTATCTTAAAAGATAAAAATCAAAATTCCAATTGATCATTTCACATAAACTCTAATCTCAAATTTTATTTTTTTTTTCTCAAACCAAATCTTAGTTTCCCATCAAGACCATAAATCTGTTTTTTCTTAACGATTTCTCAAAGCACGATTGCCCTGATAGTGAGGCAAGAATTATCTTACCCATGTTTTTTTTTCCAACTTAAAGCGTCAACTACATCCTTTGCCTTGCCTGGAATGTAGCTTATCGTTACATCAAACTAATTCAATCCGTCATCTCTGCCTCATGTTCAATTCTTTCCGCGTGAACAAATACTCGAGGCTCTAATGGTCAGTGAAGATCTCACACTTGGCGTCGTAAAGGTAGTGCTTCATTAATGCAAAAACTACTGCGGCTAACTCAAGGTCGCGAGTTGGGTAGTTTTGCTTATACAGTTCCAATTGCCTTGATGCAAAGGAAATTACTCTTCCTTTTTGCATGAGCACATATCTTAAACCTTTCTTTGACGGATCTCTGTAATTGAAAAAATCACTGCCTTCATCAAGCAGCACTACCATCGTTGTGGTTGCAATTTTCATATTTAAGGTTTCAAAAATTTTCTCACATTCTTTGCTCCAATTGAATTTAAAGTTCTTTTGTGAGTTTTGTAAGCTGTATTGCTATTGATGGAAAATCTTGGGCAAATCCCTATAACAGCTCGCCAATCATAAGAAACTCTGAATTTCTTTTATTGTCCTTAGTCTTGGTCAGCCTGTGATTGCTTCTATTTTCTTAAGATTAGAAAATACTCATGCTTCACATATTATGTGACCTAAGAAAGTAACATTCTGTAGCCGAAAGTCACCTTTATTGAACTGGAATACAATTATCTCTACATTAGCCTATGGAGAGTGAGACGGAAATGTTCCTTGTTGTCTTCTTCACTTGGTGAGTAAATGAGGATCTCCTCAGTGAACACCGCTAAAAAATTTGTCAAGTAATGGCTTGAACCACTTTTTCGGAAGGCTGTTTTGGGAATATCTTCGGCCCTGATCTTCAATTGGTAGTAGTCTTTCTCAGGCCGAGTTTTGAGAAGTTGTAGCTTCTTTAAGTTGATCAAAAAGATCGTCTATCATTGGAAGAAGATATTTATTCTCGATTGTAATCTTATTGAGTTCTCTATAATCTATACACAATCTCATACTTCTGTCTTCCTTATTTACAAACAGTACTGGAGTTTCTTACGGAGACGTACTCGGTTGAAATTGCTTCTTGTCTAGCAATTCTTGCTGTTGTTCTTTTAGCTTCTGGATTTCAGTTGGCGTCATTCGGTATGGTGCTATTGAAAATGGTGCAGCACAGAGAACCACATTGATTTGAACTCAACCTCGTGGTCCGAGAATATCCTGAGAATTCTTCCAGAAAAACGTTCGGGAATTCTCACACTATTAGGGTATCTTCAAGCTTGAGCTCAATTTCTTCCTGCACTTCGTTCACCATTGCTAGGTAAACTTCTTTGCCTGATTTTATGGCTTTCCAAGTCTGGGAAGCAGAAAGAATGTATTTCTGTCTCTTGGCATTGCCATGATACCTGATTTCTTCTTGGTTCGCGATTTGGATTTTGACATTCTTACTCCGACAATCTGCTATTGCACTGCTCTTAGATAACCAAATCATCCATATGATGACATCGAAATCTATCAAAGTACTTGGAATCAAGTCGGCACAGAATATATGCGAATAGATACTGATTTTATTTTATCTTGAAATTATCACAATTATTATCTCAAAACTTAAAACCCATATAAAATCTTGGAACTTAACTCAATATCAATCTATACCCTATTGATTTAAATCCCAAAAATTATAACTCAGTCATCATAAAATAAAATCTTATTCAACCTTGTACAAATGAAATTAATCCTCAATTAATTCTTTTGTTAAATCTTACTTGCACTAAACCTTACTTTCCTCAAGACCCTGAGCTTAGAGAGCTCTAACACAAACTATTTTAAGTGAATGTCTTTCTCCTTGAATCATTATTCGTACCATAACAAAATTCAAAACTTATTATGTTGTATCTTTCTCAATGTCAAATAATATCTCGTAACTTATGTTATTCACATAAGGTCGTAATCTACTATTTATCCTAAAATAATATAAATTTCTTAATCTTAAGATATTGTCCCCCAACTTCATTTTAAACAAGAAATTCAAAAATCATACATATTTAAAGTTAACGCATAGCATTCTTAAGAACCCAAATTAATGTTCACACATTTAACTATTGCCCAAAATCAACTTCTATATTGGAATATTCAAAACTTATTACAACTCTTATATCAGATTTTCACATACTAGTTTTTTTTTCCACAAATAATTTATTATCCCCAAATCAAATATTTCATCTTAAGTCAATTTATCTCATATAGATATAATCCCAACAATATAGGCCAATACTAATTGTTTCCTTAATCAATGCCATAAAAATCCGATAATCACTACAAGAAACGCGTTGAACGAGATTTTTCGAGATATTTTCCAAAAATGGAAAGTCTAGAGATAAACATATAGATTGAAAGAATACGTCGAGAGGGTTCCAGAACAGTTGACATAATCGAATTTGGAATTTCCTATGAAAAGTTATAGGTTCTACGAAACTTTCCGAAATTGGAAACACGAGATTTCGAAGGCCTAAACGAAAGAATATATTTTTTTTCCGGACCATGCCTCTCAACTTCGTTATGAATATTATTCGTTGGGTCATTCCGAAGGAGACTGGATCGGCTCTTTGCAAAAACCTGGCCGAATTTTTTTTTTCCTTTTGGTAAAATTTTCCCCAACTGGATTATGAACCTGGCGGCTCTGATACCACTTAAATGTCACACCCCGAGACCGAGGTTAGTCGACACCGGCGTTATTCAACAATCACATAATTGCTAAACAACAAGCCTCGTAGTACAGTATAAACCAAAACCAGTTTATATATCATAAATACTATAAAAATGAAATCGTCTTTACAAATAGTAACTCTTAAAACGATAAAAATCTGCGGAAGCGTTTACAACTTGAATTAAAACTCACAAGAATATATTCTTAATTAAAATTATTCATGCGTCTACTATCAGCCCAAAAACTAACGTCTGATTCTTCTTTCTCTATTTCTTCTCCTGATTTATCAGGGGAGGGTAGAGTAAGGGGTGAGTATTTTGGGAAATACTCAGCAAGTGGGGGCCGTTCGAGCACAACATAACAACATGCATAAAATTTCAAAATCACATGACTTGCATAACATCATTCATATCACATGCATAACATTTTCCAGACACTGAGATTCCTCAACTTTATATGGTTTACTGGTATCAGTCCCTAATTTTTACTCCTAAGGGGGCGAGGCCGAATCGATAATATCCCCACCGTATGAGGGTCATATCATGGTTGGAATTCCACCCATATCGGGTTGAATCCTCACAGTGTCAAACTAACTCATGCCAAAAAAATCTTAACCAGAAGGGGTAGAAGAAGAATTTGCACTCGACCGAATTTTAAAACACACGAAATGCATAACCGAAACTTACACATTTAAAACAAGCCCACTTACCTTGATCCTTGGAGAAAACGTGAAAATTCGAGAAACATAGAAGAATCATGAAACCGACACTTCGAAAACGCAACAGCACATCGTCTGGAAAATCAGTCATCTTGAAAAACTTCTTTGCGCCTTATTGAACCGTTGGATCGGGCTCAAAATTTTACAGTACGTTCAAAAATACGTCAAATAAATTATGAATGGTGGAGATCGGGTTTGATAGTCGTTTAGATCTGCTTATGGACAAAAACCGTAGGTATACTGTTTCCCGCTAGAATCGGATCAGTTTTCTTGAGAAGTCTATAAACGAAAAACTAACCGTTGGATTTGGCCAAAATTTGGATATGTCATTCGAAACATATGGAAGCACATTCTGAACGGTGGAGATCCGATTCCGACTACCTGAGTGAGCGAAACGAATTTTTGAACATGAACAAAATTTTGATGACTCGTGCAGAATTTTTGGAGAGAAATTTCGAAAATTGGAGAGCAAAACTCGAAAATTTGATGTGTAAATGAGGTGTAAACTCTGAATGAGAGCTTCTCCTATTTATAGGGGTTGGCTGCTATCGTAATCGAGTGATATCGCGCGTTTGAATTCTGAATCAAATCTTTATCTAGAATCGATATCATATCAAATCTTATATCTTTATATGGTATCCATATCATATCAAATCTTATATCTTTATCTGGTAAAAATCTTTTCAACTTTGAATTTATATCCCAAACTTTACCTGCTAATATCCAAATATTCCTTATTTAATTTCTTAGATCGTGGTCTGTTTATTATCCCAAGTTCAAAGTATATGCACAATATTATCTTAAATCTTGAGCTCCAAAATATTGTACACGATATAATTATCCACACAACTTTAGATAAACTTGCAAATCTTACATATTAAATAAAATAATTAAATAGATATCCAAAGATTGCGCAAATCCTAGTACCATTAAATTACAAAATACTATCATGATTATGCAAAAATCTTGGATTTTACATACCAGCCCTTAACCACCGAACCCCAACTGACCCTAGCCATCCCTGGACCATGCCCAGACCAAGCCCAGACCAACCCACTCCCTAGAACCCAGCAGCGAAGCCCCTGAATCCAGAAGCCAGAACCTGCGCGTATATGGCCTCCCTCACGATTCCATGCTTTGCTCGAGCCAGCCAGCATCCCAGTCGCTCCAGCCCATAGCCCAGCCCTTACCCAACTTCCTTAGACCCTATAGGACCTACCTAACTCACCCAAGCCCCAGCAGCGAGCCACCCCCTGGCTGCTGTAAAGCCCGCACACTCGCACGAGGAGTCCCTGCTCCACGGGACTCCTCCAATGCTGCGAGCAAGGGGTCCTAGCCATGCTAGGACCCTTCCTGTCCATGACCCACGTCCCTTAGGTCCCAACCACCGAACCTGGTCGAGCCCCTTGACTCCATGCAACATGGCCGAGCCTTTGCATCTTGAACAAACCCAAACAACTCACGGTTCTTCCTTGTTTCTTTCCTACGATTCCAGCTTTTGTTTTCTCAATTAATTATCATGTTTTGGTCAAGTTTTATTCATATTTTATCATGTCATGGCAGCGTGTCCGTTGGTTTCAAAAACGATTTCAAAACAAGCGTAAAATCGATAAAACTTTGAAAATACGTAACGTACCGTAAAATAATCGAACACCATTATTTTTCATGCAAGCACAATTAAATAAATACTATGGTGTGATAGATGAGTAAAAGGAGAATATGGCATGCATTTGCGTATTTTACGCACGAAAAACCGTTGGCGATTGAAGAACGGCGACGAAGATCCTTGGCTAGAAATTTCCTTGAAAATCCTTGATGCTTTTCCCTCAAAACCTTTGTGTGTGTGTCTCGTGTATTTTTTTGCAAGGGGAGAGTTTGATTTGTTTGTGGGTGTGTGGCCGTGACAATGAAGGGGTTGGGGTGGGTTATAATATATTTTATAGCTTAATTAATCACTAATTAGGATTAGGCCCATTAAGTAGATAATTTAGGCTCATTAGTGCTTAATTAAAATTTTAAAAATAGTTTTGTTTAAATAAGTTTGTGAATTTATTAGTCGGGTTGCCAAAACATTCGTATTTTTGTCGAAAAACCAACACCGATAAAAATTACGTCCCAGCGTATAAAATCACTTCAAAACCCCATATTTTCAAAAATAAGAAAAAGCATCGCCCTTAATTTAAATAATTAAAATAATTGCTTAATAAGACATTTTCTATTTTTCAGCCCTCGGTCTCCGTTCGTCGATCGCAACTCGAATAACTTTTTAAAAATACATTTTAATGCAACCATGTAGAAAAATATATTTTAAACATGCAAATATGGACAACATAATTAATTTATGCAATTAAAACATATAATTAAAATATAAAGTAATTTAATAACTGCATGCATGTGGTTTGTGTGGACCTTAAAATTTTCGGGATGTTACAATTTATATGCTCAATATATGGAAAATAATACATCAATACTTTCATTCTCATGCATCAATTTGCAAAATATCAATAAATTATGAACACTACTATTCACATTCTAATTGCAAATATCCAAATCAACATTATACCATTCAAACATTACATTAAAGTTCAACATGAAATGATCATTGCACTTTTGATCTTTGTTCATTGATCTCGTCGAGTTTTGGTTCAAGCTTATTATTCACGTTTATGAATAAATCAAATAACTTTTGAAATTTTATTCACCACACAATAATCTACACAAGGGAAGACATTTCTCAAGAAAAATTAATTTTATTTAGCTATACAAAATTAATTTAAGCAGTTTGAACACCATTTCTAGAAAAATTTCAAGAAAAATTCTTTTATGGAGTTTCGAGAAAAGTTCTTGATATCATGTACGTGTACCAAGAGGGATCTTCAAGAAAAGTTTCTAAGAAACTGCGATGCAATGGCAAACGTGTCCATCTATAAAAAAAACACTTTCTATATAAAAATTTATGCTATTTTATTAAATAAAATAAAAAAAGTGAAACAAAAAATATTTTAATATATTAAAATTAAAATTCGATAATTACACATCCCAATCCAATTTCTAAATAACCCTGTTCACCAATGTCATGAACAAACTGCGCCGACCATCTACAGTGAATCAGAAAGAGAGCTGCCTCACTCGAGAAGCCAATTTCCTGCACGAGAATGGGCATATGGGCATGTGTAGGTGTGTTGTCTCCATTCCCATTTTACTTCTTTCTATGGAGGAATCCGCAGATATGGGTGGATCTCTGCGGAAGACAGCGTGATCCATGTAGAATCATGGCACTGGTGTCGCACTTTCTTAAGTTGGTCCAGCTCGAATCGCTTTTTTCAGTGTCCGCTTTTTCTTGGCCGCCGCCTTTGTACTTTTGGTCCCTTTTCATCGTTGGCCAGTTTCTCAACTTCAGGTGACAAATCTGTAGCTCTCCGTGTTTTTATGTAAATGAAATTTTATTGGGATTTTGATCGTACAAAATGTTTCTTCATCCATTGCTTTTGTGTTCTACTTCTTTTTGTTGTCCTAGGGAAAGACAGATGAATGGTGCGTTGTTCACTCAATGATAATAGATATGGATGTATTACATTTACGTGTTGCAAAAAGACTGACTTTTATTCGTTTTGCTTTATGTTGTTTCAAAGTAGTTAATTGATGCTCATATTCACATTTACATCTCCTGATGCATTTTTTTTCCTTTTTGTCTGAATGCATAAGGTTTTTTAGCATAAGTTGGGGATTGGTAAAGACTAGACAAAGAACTGAAAGGAAATAGGTTTTATAAATTGCTACTAACTAGGACAGTGAGTGATATATGGACATTGATAATTTGTCAAATAAGTATGATACTTAAGGTAAATTTAAAATTACAATCTCTGTTTGAAATGAACTTCTGTAAGCTGGTTGTGTTTGCTGCTAATAAAGGCATGTTTCTTGATACCCTTTTTTATGTTGAAGTAGCATTTTGATACATGTCTTCCATCTCCGGATTATAATGTCTCAATAATTTGTACCCCTTGCAAGTTTTTGTTTGTTTATTACAATTAGTTTAAAACTGGAATGAACAAGTATAGGATTGAAGATACTTGGTCTTAATTTTTGTGTTTATAGTCAAACTAGTAATAACAAAATGAAATTCCAATCCTGAACACGAAGACTCGTGCTCAAATGCAGCTCATTTTAAGGATAAATGAGTACCTTGTATCTTCTGCAGCTTACATGCCTCCCGTTTTAAATGGTTTTTTATAAGAAGTGCTTAAGAAAAGGCTGGTGAGAAATTCTTTCCAAATAATCACTTGGTGAAATAAAATTGGGGAGAGGGGAATGTAAGTTGCATTTTCTGGTAAAGTTACTGCAAAATTAATGTGGCATATTATTGATATATCTTCGGTTAGGAAATGAGCTACTATCCTGCAGTCTTACCTCATTCCATTCCTGTTTAACCATATGAAAAAATCTGCATTACATCTCAAGTGTAACTGTGTTATCTCCATTTTTTACTTCAAACACAGGGTTTATCAGCTGCTGGGAGAATCTGGGACGTATTATGGTGTACGTTTTGGGAGGAGCATTCCATGGGTTACTGAGTTCCCATTCGGAGTGATCAATGATCCTCAGTACATTGGGAGCCTAGTAAGTCTTGTTGCTTGCCTCGCTTGGGTTCCATTCTCGTACATTCTCCTATGGATTATAGGATATGTGTTTATGATCGTTGTGGAATCAGTGGAGGATCCAGAAACGCGCGCAAAGCCAATCATGAGTTAGTAGCAGGCACACCTATGTGGCCACACCAACCACTCTACTCATCAGAAACACCCCTCTTTTGGGAGCAATTGTGTTTACACAAAATCTCTTAGTTTTTGTAGTTTGGCGCCCGCGCCCATGACTGTGGAGCTTTTTTCGTTAATTAGTTTTGCATAACTTTTTATCAAGAATGACCATTTCAGATGTTTTATTTTTAGTAATTTTTGTTATGGTCAGTGTCGATTTATCTACTCCTAACACTAAAGTGGCATCGATGCGATGTCAAAGTGAATTATCCTTTTAAGCTCCAGCAACTCCTTTGAATTTAAACCAAGATTATGGCATCAAATCACCCCTCTGCTCTTCGAAGTATGTCGTTCAAGTAGAATGAAATCATCCTAAGATTTTATCCTGGAATAGAACAAATTGAGAATCTTATTCGTTATAGAAACCATGTAAGTAGAAGAATAAACAAGAATGGTCTCAAACTGGGATCATGGTAATAGTGGACATGAGGTTTCAAGTTATCTTACCATCTCGACTTTGTTGAACAAAATAATTTGTTTAGTAAAATTAATCCATTTTACTCCTTTGTTTGCCTGCGCTGTTGCCAAGAGTAGGTTGCATCTCATCGTGCTGTTCATCGTTGACATGAGCAATTCGAAATTTGATGCCTTTTTCACCATTGGATCTAAAAAAAAAAACGTTTAGTCATATGAAGGGTTTGCAAACTTACTCCAAAGTCGGCAGTGCAGGCATGCATTTGAATGGAAACATAAAATGACTTCACTTTATTGATGAGAAAGGACGATTGCGTGTGTGACGAATTTATTCTTTACAATATACATTTCAAATATATCCTCACACAAGGGCTTGTGCTATCAACTAGCAGATTTCTTCATGGTAACTGTCCATGCTTTGAATCCTCTTCAAAAGCTCTTGTTTGATATTCAAGATGTTGTATTTATAGGTCACAACAATGATATATACGTTAGATACAAGAATACGATCGTTTGGAAAGTTTCTGTACTGTTTCTGAAATTGCAACGGTCAAATTCGTCTTGCTGGACTTTTTCTGAACTTAAACTGGTCAACTCTGGTCAACTCGTCCAGTTTCAGCTGGTCCGATTCAGTTCAGTTTTGGTCTGGTTCAGTACAACTGGTCTGATTCAGTTCTGCTGGTTCTGTTCAGTTTCAGCTGGCCTGGTTCAGTTCAACTGGTTTGGTTTGGTTTAGTTCAACTGGTTCGGTTCAATTTCAGCTGGTCTGGTACCGTTCAACTGGTTCAGTTTCAGCTGGTGTGCTGAAATCAGCCTAGCTGATTTCAGTTTGTGCAGAACCGTAGCTTTATTGTTATTTATCAGTATCTTAAGGTTCGATTCAGACTTTGACTTCTGAATATGATTTGTAGATCGTTGTCTTATCTTTCTAACACATATTGAATCGCTTCATTCCAATGACCGAGCTGGGAGATATGACAAAATACCACAACTGCTCATACCCAACTGATTGTTGTTTTCGTGCAATCAGTTTGGTAATTCAGCGATCAGTTAAACCTTGATAACATCCGATTTTGCCCAACAGACGTGAGATACGACTTGTTCCAAATTGAGTTTTCTGATCAGTCGGGTTGGCGGATTATCATTTGAATCATCCAGCTGAGAGATATCATCAAAAAACCGAAACTTGCAAGAAATTCAGTTTGGCTAAATTCAGTTTCAATTTACTTCTTGTGTTTGCAACTTCACACATGAGTAAATATGTGAAAAAAATAACAAATTTTGTTAAAATCAAAATCACGATTGCGAACATCAAATGTTCCAACAATGTGAGAACCTGAAATTTTAGCACAACTAAAAATTTCATCGGCCTGCAAAATTTAGCAGCAACTACCATTTTTCACCAGCTAGCAAATTTAGAAGCTGGTCATTTTTTTCAACGGGAGAAAAAAATTTGAAGGATCGGTTTTGACAACCTAAAGGTGCTTCAAACACAATAAGCTGGAAAGCTTGTGTTCTAAGAACGAATACATCGATGAATCAAATCGAGTTTGTTTTTCAAACCAAGCGGAAGACACTCGAAATAATAATTCGTTAAGAAAACTGAATAGTTTAAACTTTTAGCTTGTGTAAACTGAATAACTGAAATAAAGAATATCAGTTCGGGATTGTATCAATTCAATTATGAGAAAAACTGAACTGATATCAGCTGAACTGCTCAAATAAGTTTTAAAAAAATAATTAAACAGTTAAATACGCAAAATATATTTATGGATATTCAGAGACTTCAACTGCTCCTACGTCACCCCTTCTACCACCCCGGGTAGAAATCACTATAAGAATTTGATTTGTACAACACCTTGTACAAACCCACTCCAGAAGGACAACACCCAACTAGAACTCCTAGCACTTAAGATTGCAAGCAACATCTAACAATCTGCATAACTTTTAACGTCCTTTATGTGAAGACTACAAACACATTGTTTTACGTCTTTGTATGAAGACTCACTCAGCTAAACAATAATCTCAATTCTCTGTATATGCGAGTGATTGTGTGTGAATGTATGAGAACTGATTTAATCAATACAACACGAAAGTGCTCTCATACAACTGAGCTAACTGCTTCTAGTAAGCTGATATGAAATGAGCGAATTTACGAACTCCTAAATTTTCAGAAGTAAAATAAATAAATCCAACCAATTTAAAATTGGATTTAGAAACCTAGTATTTACCCCATAGATGTCCTTGCTCTTTCGAGGTATTGGCGCTAGCTAAGCTTGTAATTACTATAGCTCCCCAAAAACTCATCTGACCCTCTGTTTTCTTCACATACTAGTATTTTGTTGTTGTTCCACAACTTTCTTCAATGGTCTTGATCAGGTATTTATAGTCGCTTAGCTGACCATACATGAAGACTCAACAATAATGTCCGTTGTATTTTCATATGCTTCCTTATGATATGTCTCTTCATTCATACAATTGTTCTGGAAGCTTTCATTTTTTAGCTCTGCTGCAATGTCTATTATTGTATCGTCGTCTGTGAAGTAACTTGTACCTTGTATATTCGATTCCGTTTGATAGTCTTGTCGTGATTTGCAAATTGATCAGTTACAACCAATGTTCTAAATTGGTCTGGTGAAATCAATTAGGACTTATTTCACTGTATCAGTTGTTTTGTTTCAGCTGGGTTCTTCATGAGTTGGACTCTTCATTAGCTGACCTTGATTATGAAGGTCTTCTGCTGAACCACCTATCAGCTGGACAATCAGTTGAACTGATCTTTGATATATTAGTTGGACTGGTTTAGTTTTGGCAATCGGTTGACGTTTTGATAGCTTCAGTTTTGGCAAGGGAACTGATCAGTTTGGGATCTGATCTGTTTCAGTTTTTCTGCGCACAAGATAATTTTGTCAGAAAAAAATTGTTGGAAACTTAATTCCGGTTGTTTGACAAACTAAGTGATTAATTGACTGGACTAACTGATCAAGTAGCTTGAAGTAACTGAACTACATAAATCTACTGACAGTTACTTAACTGAAGATTAATGCCTAGCTTATCGAAGGCAACTGAAATCAGCTGAACTGAACTTACGAAGACAACTGACTGATCAGTTGATATATTCAATTGTGAGCTTATCAGCTGATCATTCAGCTGTACACGTCATCAGTAGTTGAAAAGGACATTCAACCGATAACAATACAAAGCAGACTGCAACTCGTAGTTGAATGCCGCATTTCAGAGCTTACAGTGTACAAATGTCAGAAGAATATTGACGTGGCAATCTACGGATATATTGATTCAAATTATATTTAATGTTACCGTTGAAGAGAAGCCTATAAATAGGTGAGAAGAGCAGTTGAGCAAGCAACTAATCGATCTATATATTCTCTCAAGCTTGCTGTTACCCTGCTGAATTTATCGCTCTTATTCGAGAATCAAAAAGCTCACACTTATCTGATTTATTTGTAGAATTTGAGGCTACCTTTCGATCTTACAAGCACAAACCGTTTCATTGTTTATTTGATCTTAACTAGATCAGTTGTGCTAAGTTCAGTCGAAGAAATGTGAGATATCTAGTAAACTAAGAGTTTTAGTTTTGGCAGTGTTAAGTCTAAACTGAAGTGGGTCTGTAAAAGTTCTGTATCGATCAAAGTCTTTTAGTGTATATCATATCCTTGTAATAGAAGGGGTGACGTAGGAGTTATTTCAATCTCCGAACATCCACAAATCTTTGTGTGTTACTACTTCACTTATTTATTCTATCTTTCAGTCAGTTTATTTTCGCAACTGGTATCAGTTAAACTGATTGTCATCGACTGACAAGATTCCTAGTTTCAGTTTGTTATAGAACTGACATTTCATTCGAAAAGATTCAAAAATCGTGAGTGTTTATTCAACCCTCCTTCTAAACACATCTATATCTATCAACCGATCCTAACAAGTGGTATCAGAGCAGTTGAATCTTGTCTAAGAATACTCTTATTCACAAAACTGATCCACATGTTTTCATTCAATAAAATACCGATGTTTTCCAAAGAAGATTTTGACGACTGGAAAATCAGAATGCAGACTCATTTAGCTGCACAAGATGACGACATGTGGTATTTCATTACTGATGGTCCCATGAAGATCCTAAAATCAAATACTCTGTTGCCATTACTGATGGAGATCCTCATCGCATAGAAAATCCCAGAGAGGAATGGACAACTGAGGATAAAAGGAAAGCCAAACTAGATAATGTGGCTAAGGATATCTTATATAAAACGCTGGATAAAGTCACTTTCAGCAAAATCAAGATGTGCAAAACTGGAAAAGAGATATGAGAGAAACTGATCCATCTGTGTGAAGGAAACGAGCAAACAAAAGAGAACAAGCTATCAGTTGCTGTTCAGAAATTTAATAACATCAAGATGAAGGCTGGGAAATCATTGCACGAATATGATGGGAGGATAAGTGGTATTATCAATTAGCTGAATGCACTTGGAAAAGTGTATTCGAACAAAAAAGTGGCGCTGAAGGTGGTCAAAGGTCTTCCCAAAGAATGGGATGTCAAGACCATGGCAACGAGAGAGTCAAAAGACCTTAACAAGGTCGAACTTCATGACTTGTTTGCAGATCTAAAGGCTTACGAGTTTCAACTACAAACCAGAGAAGGAGAACCTTCTACACCTGCTGCCACAGCTGCTGTAACTGCTGTCAGACTGGAACCAACTGGTTCAGTTGACAAATCTGCTGATCAACTGAGCAATGATGCAATGTCATTGTTTGTCAAGAAATTTGGAAAGTTTATGAGGAGAAATTAAGGAAACTTCCAGAAGCAATATCAGAAAAATCAGTCCAAAGAAGAATCTTATGCTTGCTACAACTGTGGCAAATCTGGTCATTTCATACAAGATTGTCTTAAGCCAAAGAAGGACAGTCGAGGATCAACTGAGAAGGGAAAGAAGCCCAATAAGCACAGAAGAAGGACCAAGGATGACAAGAAATCATTAAAAAAAAATGAAGTGCTTTTGGCTGAAAAGAGCAAATCTAAGTGGGCATAAACTGACATTGATGAGTCAGAACCAGAAAGCCCAATCAGTTCAACTGAAGATGAAGAGGAAGTCAAGTGCTTAATGGCAGATGATGCTAAACTAAAGTCAGCAAGTGAACATGTATTTGACTTCAGCTCCACTGATTTCACTCGTGAGAAACTCATTACCACATTGCATGACATGGTAAATGAGTATAACAAACTTGCTCGATCATTTGGGAAGGTTAGAACTGAGCAAACTGATCCCAATGACAACAAAACAGAAACTGACGAGTCAGTTGAACTGTTGAGTCTAAAAAGAGAGATTGCTCAGCAAAAAGCTGAAATTACTGAAAATCAAGCTTTGATATGTCAGTTAAAAACAAAACATACTGAACTGATTCAAGCTTGAAACAAGTCTTCAGTTGCACTGACTTAAATGCAGAATTCACAAAAATCAGTTGATGATAAAACTGGTTTAGGCTTAACAATTATGATAAAAATTCTACAAGTGATACACAACCAAGGTTGAATGAAAACAAGGGAAAGTACATTACCTTTGTAAAATCAACTATGGTAAATGAATTCTCAGAACCTAGTAAACCAGCTGTTCAATTGAGTGAAAGTAAGAACAAAGGCAAATGATATGGAATTGGATATAGCTTTGAGAGTTCAACTGATACAAGAAACTGGTCACCTAAACGATTCAGTTACAAAAATCAGTACTCAAGGAATGGCTATTACAATTACTACAACTGTAAGCCAGTTCAGAAACGATATCAAAAGAATAGTCAGTTGAAAAAGGATACAAATCATATTGTTTCATCCTCACATCACACACATATTGCCAAGAATTCAAGAAAAACCATTTGGAACACAGCAACTGGGAAGTCAGTTAGACTGATCCAAGTCTGGGTTCCTAAAAGACTAATCAGTTTAGGACCCAAATGAATATGGGTACCAAAATTATATATACCGTGTGATTGCATGTAACAGGTACAAACAAAGAAGAACCAAAGGACTAATCAGTTTAGGACCCAAATGAATATGGGTACCAAAATTATATATACTGTGTGATTGCAGGTAACATGTACAAACAAAGAATCAACTTGGTATCTAGACAGTGGCTGTTCGCGGCATATGACAGGAGATGCAAATTTGCTAGCTCAAATGATCAAATATACTGGACCAAACATCAGTTTTGGAGACAACTCCAAAGGTAAATCTGTGGGTAAGAATAAGCTTAACCATGGTAACTTTTCAATTAAAGATGTTTTGCTAGTTGAGAATTTGAAGTATAACTTGATAAGTATCAGTCAGTTATGCGACAATAATTTCTCAGTTCAGTTTGACAGACACACTTGTTCAGTTAGAGACTCAACTGATGAGTTCATCCTAACTGGAAATCATTGTGGAAATACTTACAAAGTCAGTTGAACTGAACAACCTTATGCACCGGTTTTTTTCATTGCTTCCAAGTCTTCAAAAACTGGCTGTGACAGAAGAGGTTGAACCACTTAAACTTTAAATCTATTGCCTATCTGAGTAACCATGATCTTGTAACTAGTTTGCCCAAAATAAATTTTTCAAAAGATAAAGTTTGTTCAGCATGTCAGTTTGGTAAACAAGTAAGATCTTCATTCAAAAACAAATGTTGTAAATCATCTTCCCGATGCTTAGAACTGTTATATATGGATTTTTTGGTCCAATACCAGTAATGAGTTTAGGAGGAATGAAATACACCCTAGTAGTTGTAGATGACCTTTCAAGATTTACTTGGGTTATTTTTCTCAAATCCAAATACCAAACTGCTGCACAACTGATTAAGCTCTTCAAAAGACTTTTAAATGAAAAATCAGTTGGGATTGATCGAATAAGTTCTGCAGAGGGACTGAATTCATCAATTAAAATCTTTCAACTTTTTTAGAAAATACTGGAATCAAGCATGAGTTCTCAGAAGCTAGAACACCTTGGCAAAATAATATAGCTGAGAGATGAAATCGGACCCTTAAAGAAGCTGCTAGAACAATGCTTGCTGATTCTGGTATTTCTCAAAGGTTTTGGGCTGAAGCAGTAAACACAGCATGTTATACTCATGATTCGGGTTAAAACCGCGATCCCGGTCCAAATTTTAAAATGAATTATAAAATTTAATGCATGAGTTCGAGATTACGTCTAGGAAGTTGTTATAAGTACGTTTTAAGGTGTTTTAATAAGTTCAGTTGGCTTTGGGTCGAAATTTTAAGGTCCAGGGGTAAAATGGTCACTTAGGGTTTTCAAGGGAAAATGAGTTATTTTTCACCCGGGTCGAGTTAGCAGTCCTGGCAGCGCCTCGAAAACTGAAAATACATATTTAAAATTTATATGTAAATTATGAATATGAATTCTTAAGAAAATTCTGGAAAATACGTTTCATGCTTGGTTTTAAGAAAATGGATATATATGCATGAATTTTAACAAGTGATGAATACGATGACATGTTTTTGGAAGGGGGTGAGTTGGTTGTGACTAATACGAATACTAACACGAACATGTAAGGATAAGGCTCAGTGGATGTGTATAACTGTCGCTGATGTCCACGGGTACCGCGGTTATACGTAGATGGATCCATCGACCTAGAGCTGATACGAAAGTCACAACTAATGATTTGAATTCAATAAAAAAAAATAAACACGTATATGATGATATCATATGACATGATTTGATATGACTCGACATGTTTACGTTCATCTTTACATTTTTTAAGGATCATGAAACTTATTTTAATTACAGTACTTTTCACTATTGCATCATATGTATATATATTTGTTATAATGGTACAGGTGTGTTGAGTCTTTATACTCACTAGGTGTGATTGGTGCAGGTGAGCATGATTTTGAGGAGACTAGAGGTGTTGAGGACTGATCTGGCTGAGCTAGTGGAGCGGGATAACACGAGGACCTCGTGTTTCTTCCACACTAGTATTTTATGATAAAATAGTTTTTCATGGATTATTACGATTGATATGTTTAGGAGTGTTATGGATTATATTTTAAATATTTATGCTATTTTTGAGATATCTAGGTTTAAGTTTGTTTTATTGTTTACGATTTTTAGATTTAACTGCAGCCGATTTGTTCAGTTAGTCGAAATTATTTAATTGTTTAAAAGTGAATGATTCGATTCAATTATATCCATATGTGGACCAAGGCACTTTTATAAAAAAATAAAAAATTTCTAGTAGAATTTTAGTAGTAGACGTTTCAGTAATATACCGACGGAAGCTCTTTATGAGACATACCTAATCTAGTAAATTTTAATTGTACTAGCATCACCGACAAACACCAAATTCTTTAGGAATATTTCTGTTTTGCTCAAAATTTGAAGAATTTCCATTTCCACTTAGCTCAACATTTTTGTACCTAATTTTGTACACTTCATGCTCAAGATGGTGAGGAATTTTTTTAAACATTTCATTCGATCCTAAGATAGAAAAATGTTGGGCTATTTTCTTCCATTGAATGTGAAAAGTTATACTGATTTTGTTACAGCATAAATTGTACCCTTGAAACCATTTAATGAATATTTCCTCTCATGTTTTGGGTGTAGGATGTGAGCCCCAACTACTAAAATATATAAACATTAAAATAATAATGGAAGAGTAACTAAAATTTATTTAAATACATGACATTGCGTCAAACAAAGCATATTCTAAACGAACATATGACATACTATTTTACAATACAGTACTGGAAAATCTATAATATTATCCCTTTTATTTTCCTCTGGGAGTGGCTTTGGTTCTTATGTATATGGAATTTACAACAAATAGAAAAAAAAAACAGAGGTTAAATCTTTGAGCAATTAATGAAGCAATAATCTAGGTTTTCATTTATATATCAAATAAATTAATATTGTACGAAGATTGTAATCAATAAGTTATGATATATTACAATAAACGAGACAATGAAGTAATGTTAAGGATATGCAGTGACTGTTTCAGTTTCAAGAATGAATATGTAGGATAAAAAGGCAGCTCCCACCATCATTCCGTGTAGCACTGTTCCTCACGTACTCAAGTAGAATACGTACAAATAATTAGTCACGAGCCAATGTGAACTCACAATATCAGACTGAAGTCACGTTATTAAGATGAATCATATACCTGGATTTGAAACTTTTTCTTTATTGGACTCACTTTCTGGGCTATTGTCCAGTGGACTAGAAATCAAGTACAGTGATCGATGTCCCAGCTCCATTCAATCATTCGTTTACAATCATGTATCATTAATTAACCAAGAATCATGTACGCCAGACAATCAAATGAGCAAATCAATATGATAAATTAAGTTACAAATTACTTAATATGATGTAATATATATAACAATTATTAGTTGATGAAATTACAGCAAATTTCAGGTCAAATGCCAAATGGTTCATATTAAATAAAACTGGTAATAAATATCAACTTTCTATCTTACTCAATGATTTGCTTCTTAACTCCATTGCTTCAATATTCTTATAATCATCAATTTTGTGATAATTTATACGTTAATAAGCTTCCTATATAATTGACTTTCCTAAGTTCAAACCATGGTCAAATTTGGGTTTGGACACAACTTTAAAATTTACGAGAAAAATCATAATAATTCGAAATCAACTCCAAAAATTCTAAAATTTTCACAGTAGATGTGCTTGTTGAGTTCTGTAATTTTTGTCTAGAAATGTTTTTAAATTTTATACCATTTCGTCCAGATTGTGTATTTTCAAGGTGGCCTTCAAGGGGTTTTGGCGGTCGAAAAAGGCTACTTTCTGTACTGTGGGGACACGGATGCTAATTCATTTCTTAATCTTCTGTGGGAATAATTAGTTCAATTATAATAAACATGGTCTAAATTCTTTTTATACAAGTATCAAGTGCGGAACATAATGTAATTAATTCAAATATACACATCGAAACAAGTACAAGTCCTGTACCATATACAATCATTTAAAGCTAAGGTTTAACAACTACATATTAAGTGTTTAAACCCTATCTACAGTCCCAGTCCGTAGTCTCCACTCTAATCACGATTCTTCCTCATCTCCTTGACCCTGATCCAGTCCCACCTGTTGTCATGCACACATGCAAACACGACAACAGCCGGATAACTCCGGTGAGAAATACATCCCAGTATAAATTAACGATACATGCAATCATATAATCAATATAAATCATGTAACAGATATCAGTAATATGAATCAAAATCTGAAAACATAATTCAACATAATCTGTAAATCAATTCATGACTCCATATCTCAGACTAGACTCATTCCTAGTCTAGGGATCCCGGTTTTCCAGACGTTGGCATTCCTATATCGAATATCAGTAAAAGAAGTAAATCCACCTCTAATCAAATATCGATATAAACCAAACATCTAGTGTCTTGACCTATCCGTCACAGACTTTGGCAACCTCCGCCAATCACTATTCGGTGACAATGTGCAATGGGTCAGTGACGATTCCATCATCATCAAGCCCGTTTGTCACAAGACCAATCGTCTAATACATGCTTTCTATAAATCAATATAACAAGCAAATCAATCTAAATCAATGCACATAATAACAATAAGTATGTGGTTTAGAGAAACTCAAGTATACCACACTCGAGTCATTCTCCCGGTTCGACATTGTTTTATACTTTTTTTTTCTGTAAATATGATTCTGTCGAAGTCTGTCAATACTCGATCTGGCAATGACAATATCAAGAAGTACAATATCAATATACTGCTCAAATCAATACCAAATTTGATCAATCTGAATCTACTCAAAATCAACGGCATCACGGAACAATCTGAATATCCCCGTCAATACAATATCAATAGATATCAATTACCGTAGCTCTTAATCAATAACGATACAAATCTGATATCAAATCTCAATCATATTAACTCTGAAAATCATAACAATTATATACGGTATCCGCTCTTCAATCCGGTTTCGATTATACGATGTCTAACATGTCAAGAACATCATATATGAATCACATTCGATTCTGACAATATCATAATTTCAAGACATATCAAAACGTAGTAAAACTTACGTCCAGTTGTAGCCTGCGTCGATAGGAACACAGTACTGAAGTCGGATTCAAAATCTAACGGACGGATTTTCCGTAAATCAAATTCTGGTATGAAACTTGTCAGCTTTTCCCCCAAGCTCCTTTCGTTCTTCTTTCTTCTGTTTCCGCTCAAGAATGAAGAGTTTATGTATATATTGCATGGTGATAAAGATAAAAAATTGTATATTAATTAAATGTTTATAATATAAATATATAGTTTTTGTTTTATTAAATGTTTAAATACTATATGTTATATAATAAATTGTATAAAATATAAGTTGTGTAATTATAAGTTTTTACTATTTTTTACAGGTTCGATAAAACAAGAATAAACTTGGCGTTGCAAATGGGATTAAGATGATTCTTGGACCTGAAGAAAGTTGATGTTAATATCTACAATATTGGTGGCAAGCATGAGATAAAAATCTTCTCACAAGTGGGATCCAATTAAGTAACAATTAAAGTTACCAAAGAAGTGGCAGTTTTACCATGCTCTAGTATTTTGACCATATCTCTCAAATTACTTGGTCAAATGGTTAAAAAAATACCACAATTCAAAAAACTCAGATATATACATGTTTGTTTTTATGTGGAAAAGAAAATTCTGATGGGAAGATTTTCAAAAGTGATGTGTATTAAAATATTAATTTCTTGGAACACCAATGAAGACTTATGTGTAAAAAATAATATTTTATTTATGATTTTCTCCCCAAATTTGGCTATAAATAGGGGTGCATTGTAATGTATTGGGATATCCCTCATTTTATGAACAAACCTTTGAGTTCATAATATTTCTCTCTTTGTTTTTCTTTTATTTCTTCATTTAAATATAATTAGCATGTTAAATTAATATTCAAAGTTTTACATTTTGAATAATGAGTAGCTAACTTCCCAAAGTTGAGATGAAAAGGTGAAACTCTTGGCATGATAATAATGTTATTAAAAGGTAAGAATCTATGTTTTATATTATTTAATCATTTTTTATTATTTATGTTATATTTATTTCTTTAAGTATTATTATACCCTACTTATAAGTGGGAGTTTTGATTTATTGTTGTTATATGTTACACTAAATTCTTGGAACCATTTAAATGTTAGTTTGGTATTACCAACCATTTAAAGTGGATGCCTTGATTTCTTATATATGAATATATCAAATAATATTAATTTCTTGGTACCATTTAAATGTTTGTTTTGTTTTACCAACCATTTAAAATGGATGTCTTGATTTATTATATATTAATATCATAATATTAATTTCTTGGTACCATTTAAATGTTTGTTTGGTTTTACCAACCATTTAAAGTGGGAACCTTGATTTAGTGTTTACAAATATATATATAGCACAATAAATACTTGACAATATTTACAAGTTTTGGTATATATTATATATTTATAAGATAATAATATATAACATAAAAAAATATGATTATTTAATATATATTGGAACCATTTTATTAAGTGAATTTCAATAATGTTCATTAATGTTAACTGTATTAAAATACCAAGAGTGGATCCTTTAATCTCAATTAGTTAAATTAAAATTTGAACAATTAAAAATTACCAATTAAAGATTCAAACCATTAAAAGAAAAAAAACAAAAACAAAAACAAAAAGACATTGTAGTGGACTTGTAATTACCTTAGCTTCCCTGTGGATGAGATATTCGGACTCACCGAATTATACTACTTGTTGACAACCTGCTCTTGGGAGTGCAACAATCAAAGTCGCAACAAGTTTTTGGCACCGTTGCCGGGGAAGTATAATTTAATTTCAAGCCTATTTAATTTTGTTTATATTTTATTTTTCTTTATTTGAATTTTTATTGCTTTTGTGTGTTTTTATTCTTTTGTATTTGCATTTACATGAGCATTTGGTCACGTACACTTAGTGGTCGACTCATTCGAAATAACCTTTTGTTTTTACAAAACATGGCGGAAGAACTTATCCAAGAAAATGAAGATGAAATTCAATGTCAACATGATCATGATAGACGAAGAACACTTAGAGATCACATGAATCCTACACGTACTAGTGCACCTTCATGTCTAGTTTTTCCCCCTGATGCATCTCATTTCAATTTTAAGCCTGATATTATCCAACTTTTACCCAATTTTCATGGCTTAGATTCTGAAAATCCATACATGCATTTACGAGAGTTTGAAGAAGTGTGCAACACATATAATGATCTAAATTGTAGCATGAACACCATTCGAATTAAGCTTTTTCCTTTTTCTTTAAAAGATAAAGCTAAAACTTGGCTACAAAATCTTAGATCGGGATCCATTCGAACTTGGGATGAATTGCAACAACAATTTTTGAAAAAGTTTTTCATCTCATAGAACAAATTCTTTCAAAAGGCAAATCATCACTTTCACTCAAAAACAAGGAAAAACTTTTTATCAGTGTTGGGATAGATACAAAGAATTGCTTAATCTTTGTCCACATCATGGTTTTGAAATTTGGAGAGTTTTTTCTCAATTTTATGAAGGCTTAACACCTAAAGATAGGCAAATGGTTGAATTTATGTGTAATGGAACATTTGAAGATAAAGATCCAAATGAGGCAATTGAGTATCTCGATTCATTAGCTGAAAATGCTCAAAATTGGGACACTATAGGTACAATCGAACCATCAAACAAGATTCAGTCTCCCACATCTGGTGGAGGTATGTACACCCTCAAAGATGAACATGATCTCCAAGCTAGATTTACTTCTTTGGCAAGAAAAGTTGAGGCACTTGAATTGAAAAAAATGATCAATTAAAAGCTATTCAAGAAATTGTGTGTCACATCTGTGATACAAGTGATCATTCTACAAAAGATTGTCCCACTTTGCCCTCTTTTAAAGAATGTCTCCATGAACAAGTCAATGTTTTGAACAATTTCAAAAGGCCAAATTTTGAACCATTTTCTCAAAATTACAATCCAGGTTGGCGAAATCATCCAAATTTTAGTTGGAAGAATGATAATGTTGCACAATTTCCGCAACCACATTTTCAAAATCAACAAAATTTTCAAAATTATGCACCTTATGTTCCTCCACCTAAAAGAAATTTGGAAGATTTATTGAATTCTTTCAATGCAAAGCAAGAGTCTATCAATACTCAAACTGCTCAAACCATGACAGATTTGAAAGATACTCTTGCTAAATTTGCATCTGCACTTAATGTTCATGAAAAAGGTAAATTTCCTTCACAACCACAGCCTAATCCCAAGGATCATCATTCACAAACTGGAACTTTTGGAACTCAACCGATGGATCAGGTAAAATCTATTATTACTCTTCGAAGTGGTAAGATTGTGAAAAAATCCATTCCTGAACCTTGTGAAGATGATGATAAATCAACTCCGAAGGGTAAGGATGTGGAACCCATAACTTGCGAAGAGGAGGTTCAACAGACAGTGTCACTACCATTCCCTCATGCATTGAAAAATACAAAAAAAGCAAATTTGAATTCTGATATATATGATATTTTTAAACAAGTAAAAGTTAATATTCCTTTATTAGATGCAATAAAACATGTATCATATGCCAAATTTTTGAAAGATTTGTGCACTGTGAAATGAAAATTGAATGTGAAAAAGAAAGCATTTTTAGCCGAACAAGTAAGTGCAATCATTCAAAATAATAATACTTTGAAATACAAAGACCCTGGTTGTCATACTATTTCATGTATTATTGGAGAACGAAAGATTAAAAAAGCCTTGCTTGATCTTGGAGCTAGTGTGAATTTACTTCCATATTCAGTTTATCAAGAACTCAATCTAGGCGAGTTAAAATCTACTTCGATAACACTTTTACTTGCCGATAGATCTGTTAAGGTGCCAAGAGGTATGGTAGAAGACGTATTGGTCCAAGTTGATAACTTTGTATATCCTGTCGATTTCATAGTTTTAGATACACAACCTATCGAAGCTTGTAATGCAATTCTTCTAATTCTGGGTCGTCCATTTTTAGCAACTTCTAATGCTCTTATAAATTGCAGGAATGGAATAATGAAGTTGTCATTTGGTAACATGACCTTGGAGCTCAATGTTTTTAATCTTTGTAAGCAACCACATGACAAAGGAGATGAAAGTGAAGATGAAAATCTTATTGAAACTCTTGTGGAAGAAAACATTCAAGAAGGGAGTACTCGTGATCAATTAGATATTTGTTCAATTGAAACTGTTAAAGAAAATATTGAAATTGATCTTGATGATTTTATCAGGTATCACTCGTTACCAGGATCAGAGAAAGAATTTGATGCAAAATATGAGAACAAAGTCGAACCACCCATATTGGAGTTAAAATCCTTGCCAGAAGAATTGAAGTATCGATTTCTTGGAGAAGATGAAACATATCCGGTGGTAATTTTTTCCAAACTAGCAAGTGATCAAGAAGGTAAATTAGTTGATATGCTTAAAATACATAAACATGCAATTGGTTGGACACTAAAAGATCTCAAGGGTATTAATCCACTAATTTTCACTCACAAAATTCACTTAGAAGAAAATGCAAAAACATCTCAACAACCACAAAGGAGATTAAACCCACACATGAAAGATGTTGTGAAAACTGAAGTTCTCAAACTACTTGATGTTGGGATTATCTACCCTATTTCTGATAGTAAGTGGGTAAGCCCAACACAAGTAGTTCCAAAAAAATCTGGCATCAAAGTGATAAAAAATGAAAAAGGTGAATTGTTAACAAGTCGAGTCCCATCTAGTTGGCGGATGTGTATTGATTATAGAAAATTAAATGACGCCACTAGAAAAGATCATTTTCCATTACCATTTTTGGATCAAATTTTCTAAAGAGTAGCAGGTCATCCATACTACTGTTTTCTTGATGGATATTCAGGTTATTATCAAATTCCCATTGCACTCGAAGATCAAGATAAAACTACATTCACATGTCCTTTTGGAACATTTGCATTTAGAAGGATGCCATTTGGATTATGCAATGCCCCATCGACATTTCAAAGATGTATGCTAAGCATTTTTAGCGACATGGTTGAAAATTGTTTGGAGATTTTCATGGATTATTTAACTGTTTTTGGGAATACATTTGATAATTGTCTTGAAAATTTGGAAAAAAGTTTTAAAAAGATGCGAGGAAAAATGTCTTATTTTAAATTGGGAAAAATGTCATTACATGATTACTTCTGGGATTTTTTTGGGACATGTCGTGTCATCTCATTGAATTGAAATTGATAAAGCCAAAGTTGATGTCATTGCCAATTTACCCCCTCCAAAAACCATTAAAGAAATTCGCTCATTTTTGGGACATACTGGATTTTATAGGAGGTTTATAAATGACTTTAGTTCAATCTCTAAACCCATTTGTAACCTCTTAACAAAAGACACTGAATTTGAGTGGAATCAAGACTGTCAAAATGCTTTTGATAAAATCATTCGACATTTAACATCAACTCCTATCATGCAACCTTCTGATTGGTCTTTACCATTTGAAATCATGTGCGATGCGAGTGATTATGCAGTCAGTGCAGTACTGGGTCAAAGAAGAAACGGTAAGCCTTACGTGATATATTATGCAAGTAGAACTTTAAACAATGCACAAATGAATTACTCCACAACTGAAAAAGAACTACTTGCTGTAATATTTACATTAGATAAATTTCGTTCTTATTTGATTGGATCAACGACTATTAAGTTTACTGATAATTCTTCTATTAGATATTTGTTGACCAAATAGGATGCAAAGCCACGACTGATACGATGGATTTTGTTGCTCCAAGAATTTGACATTGTGATCAAAGATAAAAAGGAACCGAGAATGTCGTAGCCGATCATTTATCGAGACTAGTAATAGGATCATCTTGTGAAATGACACCAATTAACGATAATTTTCCTGATGAACATCTATTTTCAGTTACTACTACACCTTGGTTTGCTAACATAGTAGATTTTCTTGTGACAGGAAAATGCCACCGCAATGGAGTTCTCAAAAAAGAAAATTTTTGAATGAGGTAAAAAACTTTTATTGGGATGATCAGTATCTGTTCAAGTATTGTCCAGATCAAATTTTTCGACGTTGCATACCCGACAGTGAGGTAAGTAGTGTCATTAAATTTTGTCATTCAGAAGCATGCGGAGGACATTTTTCTTCAAAGAACACGGCTGCAAAAATCTTGCAGTATGGATTTTATTGGCCCACTTTGTTTAAATACACCCACGAAATCTGCA
Organism: Primulina tabacum; assembly: GCF_025594145.1. Classification (NCBI taxonomy): domain Eukaryota; kingdom Viridiplantae; phylum Streptophyta; class Magnoliopsida; order Lamiales; family Gesneriaceae; genus Primulina; species Primulina tabacum. The sequence continues at coordinate 92,493 of NW_027459739.1, read as the reverse complement.
AGATCTGTGAAAACTGTCAAAAATTGGGTGCGATTTCAAAAAGAAACATGATGCCTTTGAATCCTATCAGTGAAATTGAAATCTTTGACTGTTGGGGAATTGATTTTATGAGACCTTTTTCACCGTCGTTTGGATACTTGTGTATTTTAGTTGCAGTTGATTATGTTTCCAAATGGATAGAGGCAATTTCATGTCGAACAAATGATCATAAAATCGTCATCAAATTTTTGAAAGAAAATATTTTTAGTAGATTTGGAATTCCTCGAGCCATGATAAGTGATGGGGGAACTCACTTTGTTAATAAACCATTTTCTTCATTAATGAAAAAATATGGTATTACTCACAAAGTTACTACTCCTTATCATCCTCAAACAAATGTACAAGTTGAATTAGCTAATAGGGAGATAAAGAAAATTTTAGAAAAAACTGTTAACTCAAATAGAAAAGATTGGTCTCTGCGACTTAATGATGCACTTTGGGCATATCGAACAACTTTTAAAACATCATTGAATATGTCTCCCTATAGGTTGGTTTACGGAAAACATTGCCATTTGCCTGTGGAATTGGAACATAAAGCTTATTGGGCGATCAAAACTTTTAATTCAAGCATGGATGATTGCAGAAAATTGCGCAAATTGCAACTTGATGAACTTGATGAACTCAGAAATGATGCGTAGGAGAATTCAATGATTTATAAAGCAAAAATCAAATCATTTCATGATAAAACAATTCTTAGAAAATCTTTTGAGATTGGTAAAAAAGTTTTGCTTTATAATTCTCGACTTCACATATTCCCAGGAAAATTACGATCAAGATGGACAGGCCCATATGTTGTAAAGCATGTATATCCTTATGGAGCTGTGGATATTGAAAATCCTAAAAATGGTGATGTTTTTAAAGTGAATGGACAAAGGCTTAAACCATTTTTGGAAAATGAAATCTTTCAGGAAGAGTTTATTTCCCTTTCTGATCCTTAAATTTTTATGTTGCATTTAATTTTGTTTGTTTTTATTTCAGGTTTTCTTAATCTTTTTATTTTCCCGGTTAAATGACGGATAACGGTATTCCGTGACTCTCATAGTCGGTTAAATCAGTTTCCCACAATTGCTGATAAAAAAATCATTTATTTTCTTTTCAAAATGGATGAAAATTTCTAAAAAATTTGTAAATATTTTCCTTCTGTTTCTGAAAATGTTCTAAGAAAAATTTATGCAGGTAGGTGTGAAAGATTGAGATTGTTAATGCAAAAAGGAATTCCAGAAGATATTCGTCTTGTAATAGAAGCTAAGGTCCGATTAGGAGGAGAAGTTCCACAATCATTGCTCATTCGGTATTTGCCTGGATTTGGAAAAAGCACTTGTGCGAAAAACGAAGGGCCAAAAGGTTAGGGGTTTGTCATAAGTGTGCAAGATGGACTTGTGACAAACGATGCAGATCTTTGGGATGTGTTTCCGATAACAGATAAGATAAAATTGGTTTCATTAAGAATGAGCTGAGTAAGGAGTCTTTAGATAACATCTTATTGACTCTTGAGACGCATTCTAGTGGACATGTGTATATTGAACTTCTCCGTTTATGGAAACAATTTCAAGATGAGCGTCATAGTCTTGGGAATCCGACTAAAAAAGACCATGTTTGCCAATTTATAAGAAAATTGGATGGGAAGCATATCCTCGACTCATAGAAGGCGTTGAAGCCGTTTCTGGATGTAAAACCAGAGGAAAATTGTGAGCCACAATCACACTACTGTTTATATGCATGTGTGTCATTATTATTTTTACTGTTTATTCTGCTTACAGCTATGACCCATAGTTTTGTCATGATAACATATTACCCCTATAAAATCTCTCATCTTTCTCTCTATTTTCGCAGACCAAAAAGAAAGTAAAAACATGGTTGAATCCTCTGCACAAACATTGAAAAATATTTGTGTATTTTGTGGGTCAAGTTCTAAAAACAATGAAGTATTTGTAGAAGCAGCGAATAAACTTAGAAAGATATTGACTGAGAGAAAAATTCACTTGGTATATGGGGGAGGTAATATTGGGTTAATGGGATATGTTTCAACATCTGCTAATCTTGGAGGTAGTCAGGTTTTAGGTATTATTCCTACAGCTTTAGCTGAAGGAAATATTACAGGTGTTACGATTGGGGAGGAATTAAAAGTTTCTTCTATGTATGAAAGAATCACCAAAATGATTGAAAATTCTGATGTTTTTATCGCACTACCAGGTGGTTTTGGTACATTAGAAGAAATTTTTCACACTGTTTCTTGGGCACAACTTAATATCCACAATATACGGAGACCTATTAGAAACAACCACAATATACGACATGAAAATCGCAATCACAATCGCAACGATAAGAATGCACCATAACCACCACCACCAGTATTTGTCCTTAGTCAGGCAGATTTTATGCATAGCCACTGTAGTGGAAACTACACTCCAAAGGTTTTTCAACACTAATGCTAATCAGCCACCTCGCCACAACATCTCGCTCAGAATGAGACCAAACACCACTATGAGTCCCTAAATCGTGCCAGAGTTCCAAAATTTAATGGGAACCATGATCTTGAAGTCGGACAGACCTTGTTGAAAGAGATCGAGAACCATCTTAGACTACTTCAAGTGCGACAATACATTAGGGTGAATGTTGTTACACCTTTCCTTGTGGACAAAGCTGCTAAGTGGTTGGAAGGAGTTTCATCATCTATCCTAGAAGTGGGACCTATAACCTGACAGAGGTTGTGTGATGCATTTTTAAAGTAGTACTTTTCGACAACAGTTCGAGTTCAGGAGCTGTTAGAGTCTGAAAGTTTGACCAAGGGCCGGACGTGTCTATAGTGGAGTATCCATCCAAGTTCCAACAATTGGGAACTTACTCCCCAACCATCATGGTAGATTAAGCCTTGAAGATGCGTCACTTTAAGAAGGGATTGAGAAACCGAATCCAGTCTGTTCTCGTTGTTATCAAGCCTAACAAATTTGATGAATTCATAGGAGCTGCCATCAGGGCCAAAAATGACTTCAAGGCATTAAGGTGAGAACAAGATCAAACGTCCCTAATCTAACCAGTACCAACATCCAGGACAAAATTTGAAGAAGTCTAGGTTTTCGAACAATAACACATTAGTGGCCAAGTCAAAAGGACCTATTTTCTCTCAAGTAAAAAAATAGGGATCCAAGTGCCAAACATGTGGGTTATCTCACACTGGAGAATGTCGTAAGAATATGAGCTTATTTCCATTGTGGAAAGATGGACCACTGCATTTCCTAATGCCCTTTCAGGTTAGAAGAATGGTCCAGCGGGAGGAAAAAACCCAAATAAGCCGAAGGGGAACAAGACCAATGTTCGAGTCTATGTCTGACTCAAGAGGAGGCTGATAATTCAAATGAAGTTGTGGCATGTAACATTTAATCAAAGAGATGCCTTCTTATGTGCTATTTGATTGTGGTGCTACAAGTTCATTTATAGACAAGATATTTGCTAAGAAATTAGGATTTAAACCTAATAACTTAGAAAAACCGTATAGAGTAGCAACTCCTGCAAATCAAACATTAAAAACTCGTACTCTATATCAGGACATCATCATTTTTTAGGTAAACCTTATCCAACTACACATGGTTTATTTCGATGTTATTCTAGGAATGGAATTGTTAGCAAATAATCAAGCCATTATAGACTATCGTTGAAAGACTGTGACACTTAAGTCTCAAGGTTTTAAAGCACTAAAATTCAATGTCAACACCAAATAGTGCAAGACTCTTCTTTCGGCTTCTCAAACATGGAAAACCTTTAAAGTTTTGAAAATATTTATCTTGCAATGATAAGTGAAGTTAACGAAAGAGTTGACATTTGTTGCGACTTTGATTGTTGCACTCCTAAGAGCAGGTTGTCCACAAGTAGTATAATTCGGTGAGTCCGAATATCGTATCCACAGGGAAGCTAAGGTAATTACAAGTCCACTACAATGTCTTTTTGTTTTTGTTTTTGTTTTTTTTTCTTTTAATGGTTTGAATCTTTAATTGGTAATTTTTAATTGTTCAAATTTTAATTTAAGTAGTTGAGATTAAAGGATCCACTCTTGGTATTTTAATAAAGTTAACATTAATGAACATTATTGAAATCCACTTAATAAAATGGTTCCAATATATATTAAATAATCATATTTTTATTATGTTATATATTATTATCTTATGAGTATATAATATATACCAAAACTTGTAAATGTTGTCAAGTATTTATTGTGCTATATATATATATATTTGTAAACACTAAATCAAGGTTCCCACTTTAAATGGTTGGTAAAACCAAACAAACATTTAAATGGTACCAAGAAATTAATATTATGATATATTCATATATAATAAATCAAGGCATCCACTTTAAATGGTTGGTAAAACCAAACAAACATTTAAATGGTACCAAGAAATTAATATTATGATATATTCATATATAATAAATCAAGGCATCCACTTTAAATGGTTGGTAATACCAAACTAACATTTAAATGGTTCCACGAAATTAATATTATGATATAATCATATAATAAGTCAAGGCATCCACTTTAAATGGTTGGTAATACCAAACTAACATTTAAATGGTTCCAAGAATTTAGTGTAACATATAGCAACAATAAATCAAAACTCCCACTTATAAGTAGGGTATAATAATACTTAAAGAAATAAATATAACATAAACAATAAATAATGATTAAATAATATAAAACATAGATTCTTACCTTTTAATAACCTTATTATCATGCCAAGAGTTTCACCTTTTCATCTCAACTTTGGGAAGTTAGCTACTCATTATTTAAAGTGTAAAACTTTGAATATAAATTTAACATACTAATTATATTTAAATGAAGAAATAAAGGAAAAACAAAGAGAGAAATATTATGAACTCAAAGGTTTGTTCATAAAATGAGGGATATCTCAATACATTACAATGCACCCCTATTTATAGCCAAATTTGAGGAGACAACCACAAATAAAATATTATTTTTTTACACATAAGTCTTCATTGGTGTTCCAAGATATTATATTATATTACACATCACTTTTGAAAATCTTCTTCTCCGAATTTGCTTCTTCACATAAAAATAAACATGTGGATAATTGAGTTGTCTAGTTGTGGTATTTTTTTCAAACCATTTGACCAAGTAATTTGAGAGATATGGTCAAAATACTATAGCATGGTAAAACTGCCACTCCTTTGGTAACTCTATTTGTTGCATAATTTGATCCCAATTGTGAGAGGATTTTTATCTCATGCTTGCCACCAATATTGTAGATATTAACATCAACTTTCTACAGGTCCAAGAATCATCTTAATCTCATTTGCAACGTTAAGTTTATTCTTGTTTTATCGAACCTGTAAAAAATAGTAAAAACTTGTAATTACACAACAACTTATATTTTATACAATTTATTATCAAACATATAATATATAAACATTTAATAAAACAAAAACTATATATTTATATTATAAAACATTTAATTAATGTACAATTTTTATGTTTATCACACCTCCCAACCAGCTTATTGCTAGTCCCTAGCAATTTAAGCGTTAATAGCAATAAAAAACATATTGATTAATTTAAATAGAAATGTAATCAAAACTATCTAAGTGTTTAAATTAAATTTGAAAATTGTCAAAGTTATATCAAGATCATCATAATTATAATTTATGAAATAATTTGAGATGATCAATTCAAATCTTATTTCAGGTAGTTAAATGTACACGGCCTTTAGAAATTCCTAGTAAGAGTCTCAACTCCATATCCTCACAGGTTAATAAATGTTTCAATTTATGGAAACGATTTCTCTCATGGAGTTGGAATACAGATAAATGCTCAGAAAAATGGTTTACAGAATGCAGACAGACAAACGAGCCAAACTAATCAAAAGATAGAAAATCCATTGATTCAAAATCTAGTTTTTCTTATTATATATTTTTTCCTGATATTTATTTTCATAACATCATGGAGTCAGACTAAGTTTATGCTTCTTGACCACATATTTATTTAATTTGTACAATAAATTTCTCTATTTCTTTCTTTTTTTTATGAGAGATATATGGGTCGTAGCATATAACTTAAAAATAACATAGATCTTCAATATCTTTCTTTTTGTATTTTTCTCCTTTTTTTTCAGGAAATATATTTTTTTTTTCAAAATAAGAACTCAAGATCTAAACAATAGATAGTCTCTCTCATGATCAATAAAGGCTCGAAAGCTGTTTTCTCAGTCCTCTCCACTCACTCACAAAATATGTGTGAGTTTAAAATTTTAGGCACTCTTATAGGTATATCTTGGGCCATATACTTTAATACCTGATTTTATCACAATTTTTAATCACTCAAAAAGATTTCATAAATCATATTTTTATATTGATCAGAATATTAAAATTGACTTTTTTTTTCAAATAAAAATTTAAACATTCTTAAATAGATTAATGCATGTTCTAATTTAAATCTTTCAAACATGTAATGTATGACATTTTTGCAAAAATTACTAAGATACAAACAATAAACATGATTTTATTTTAAAATAATATATATATATATATATATTTATTATATTTTTAAATTTTTTTTAATTTTATTTTTTTATAAGTTTATTCTCCCCTCAATCAGAATATGACATTGTCCCTAATGTCAAAATAGCTATTAATAAAGAGTACATAATGAAAGAGATATCACCTGAAATTTTATTGAAGATAACAAACTGAAACAAACGCAAACCAATCCACGACTTTTGAATCAATGATCCAACTTCCTTTTCTTATTGCTTGATTGCGACCAATTGATCTTTGTTATCATCGGATCAGGATTATGAACAAAAGCTTCCAAATCATCAATTAATTGGTCGACAGTCAAAGCACAGATGAGCATCCGTCGTGAATTTTCTAAAATGAAATTCTGTTCCACAGCTTTATCAGGAAATGTCAACAAACTGTCATAATAATTATTGATATTCAACAAGCCCACAGGTTTATTATGGATATTAAGTTGTGCCCAAGAAACAGTGTGAAAAATTTCTTCTAATGTACCAAAACCACCTGGTAGGGCGATAAAAGCATCAGAATTTTCAATCATTTGAGTGATTCTTTCATACATAGAAAAAACTTTTAATTTCTCCCCAATCGTAACACCTGTAATATTTCCTTCAGCTAAACTGTAGGAATAATACCCAAAACCTGACTACCTCCAAGATGAGCAGATGTTGAAACAGATCCCATTAACCCAATATTACCTCTCCCATATACCAAGTGAATTTTTCTCTCAGCCAATATCTTTCCAAGATTATTCGCTGCTTCTACAAACACTTCATTTTTTCCAGGACTCGACCTACAAAATACACAAATATTTTTCAATGTTTGTGCAGAGGATCCAGCCATTTTTTTACTTTCTTTTTTTGTCTGCGAAAATAGAGAGAAAGATGAGAGATTTTATAGGGGTAATATGTTATCATGACAAAACTATGGGTCACAGCTGTAAACAGAATAAATAGTAAAAACAATAATGACACACATGCATATAAACAGTAGTGTGATTGTGGCTCACAATTTTCCTCTGGTTTTACGTCCAGAAACGGATTCAACGCCTTCTATTAGTCGAGGATATGCTTCCCATCCAATTTTCTTATAAATGGGCAAACATGGTCTTTTTTAGTCGGATTCCCAAGACTATGACGCTCATCTTGGAATTGTTTCCATAAACGGAGAAGTTCAATATGCACATGTCCACTAGAATGCGTCTCAAGAGTCAATAAGATGTTATCTAAAGACTCCTTACTCAGCCCATTCTTAATGAAACCAATTTTATCTTCTCTGTTATTGGAAACACATCCCAAAGATCTGCATCGTTTGTCACAAGTCCATCTTGCACACTTATGAAAAACTCCTAAACTTTTGGCCCTTCGTTTTTTCGCATAAGTGTTTTTTCCTAATCCAGGCAAATACCGAATGAGCAATGATTGTGGAACTTCTCCTCCTAATCGGACCTTAGCTTCTATTACAAGACAAATATCTTCTGGAATTCCTTTTTGCATTAGCGATCTCAATCTTTCACACCTTCCTGCATAAATTTTTCTTAGAACATTTTCAGAAATAGAGGAAAAATATTTACAAATTTTGAGAGATTTTCATCCATTTTGAAAAGAAAAGAAATGATTTTTTTTTTTGTATCAGCAATTGTGGGAAACTGATTTAACCGACTATGAGAGTCACGGAGTACCGTTATCCGCCATTTAACCGGGAAAATAAAAAGATTAAGGAAACCTGCAATAAAAACAAACAAAATTAAATTCAACATAAAAATATAAGGATCAGAAAGGGAAATAAACTCTTCTTGAAAGATTTCATTTTCCAAAAATGGTTTAAGCATTTGTCCATTCACTTTAAAAACATCACCGTTTTTAGGATTTTCAATAACCACAGCTCCATAAGGATACACATGTTTTACAACATATGGACCTGTCCATCTTGATCGTAATTTTCCTGGGAATATGTGAAGTCGAGAATTATAAAGCAAAACTTTTTTACCAATCTCAAAAGATTTTCTAAGAATTTTTTTATCATGAAATGATTTGATTTTTGCTTTTAAATCCTTGAATTCTTATACGCATCATTTCTGAGTTCATCAAGTTCATTAAGTTGCAATTTGCGCAATTTGTTGCAATCATCCATGCTTGAATTAAAAGTTTTGATCGCCCAATAAGCTTTATGTTCCAATTCCACGGGCAAATGACAATGTTTTCCGTAAACCAACCTATAGGGAGACATATTCAATGATGTTTTAAAAGCTGTTCGATATGCCCAAAGTTCATCATTAAGTCGCAGAGACCAATCTTTTCTATTTGAGTTTACAGTTTTTTCCAAAATTTTCTTTATCTCCCTATTAGCTAATTCAACTTGTCCATTTGTTTGAGGATGATAAGGAGTTGTTACTTTGTGAGTAATACCATATTTTTTCATTAATGAAGCAAATGGTTTATTAACAAAGTGAGTTCCCCCATCACTCATCATGGCTCGAGGAATTCCAAATCTACTAAAAATATTTTCTTTCAAAAATTTGATGACGATTTTATGATCATTTGTTCGACATGGAATTGCCTCTATCCATTTGGAAACATAATCAACTGCAACTAAAATATACAAGTATCCAAACGACGGTGAAAAAGGTCCCATAAAATCAATTCCCCAACAGTCAAAGATTTTAGTTTCAATTATAGGATTCAAAGGCATCATGTTTCTTTTTGAAATCGCACCCAATTTTTGACAATTTTCACAGATCTTGCAGATTTCGTGGGTGTCTTTAAACAAAGTGGGCCAATAAAATCCACACTGCAAGATTTTTGCATCAGTTTTCTTTGAATAAAAATGTCCTCTGCATGCTTCTGAATGACAAAATTTAATGACACTACTTACCTCATTGTCGGGTATGCAATGTCGAAAAATTTGATCTGGACAATAATTGAACAGATACGGATCATCCCAATAAAAGTTTTTTTACCTCATTCAAAAATTTTCTTTTATCTTGGGAACTCCATTGCGGTGGCATTTTTCCTGTCACAAAAAAATTTACTATGTTAGCAAACCAAGGTGTAGTAGTAACTGAAAATAGATGTTCATCAGGAAAATTATCGTTAATTGGTGTCATTTCACAAGATGATCCTGTTACTAGTCTCGATAAATGATCGGCTACGACATTCTCGGTTCCCTTTTTATCTTTGATCACAATGTCAAACTCTTGGAGCAACAAAATCCATCTTATCAGTCGTGGCTTTGCATCCTGAATTTGGTCAACAAATATCTAATAGCAGAATGATCAGTAAACACAATAGTCGTTGATCCAATCAAATAAGAACGAAATTTATCTAATGCGAATATTACAGCAAGTAGTTCTTTTTCAATTGTGGAGTAATTCATTTGAGCATTGTTTAAAGTTCTACTTGCATAATATATCACGTAAGGCTTACCGTTTCTTCTTTGACCCAGTACTGCACCGACTGCATAATCACTCGCATTGCACATGATTTAAAATGGTAAAGACCAATCAGGAGGTTGCATGATAGGAGCTGTTGTTAAATGTCGAATGATTTTATCAAAAGCATTTTGACATTCTTGAGTCCACTCAAATGCAGTGTCTTTTGTTAAGAGGTTACAAATGGGTTTAGAGATTAAACTAAAGTAATTTATAAACCTCCTATAAAATCCGGCATGTCCCAAAAATGAGAGAATTTCTTTAATGGTTTTTGGAAGGGGTAAATTGGCAATTACATCAACTTTTGCTTTATCAACTTCAATTCCATGAGATGACACGACATGTCCCAAAACAATTCCAGAAGTAATCATGTAATGACATTTTTCCCAATTTAAAATAAGACCTTTTTCCTCGCATCTTTTTAAAACTTTTTCCAAATTTTCAAGACAATTATCAAATGTATTCCTAAAGACAGTTAAATCATCCATGAAAATTTCCAAACAATTTTCAACCATGTCGCAAAAAATGCTTAGCAAACATTTTTGAAATGTTGCTGGGGCATTGCATATCCAAATGTCATCCTTCTAAATGCAAATGTTCCAAAAGTACATGTGAATGTAGTTTTATCTTGATTTTCGAGTGCAATGGGAATTTGATAATAACCTGAATATCCATCAAGAAAACAGTAGTATGGATGACCTGCTACGCTTTCTAAAATTTGATCCAAAAATGGTAATGAAAAATGATCTTTTCTAGTGGCGTCATTTAATTTTCTATAATCAATACACATCCGCCAACTAGATGGGACTCGACTTGTTAACAATTCACCTTTTTCATTTTTTATCACTGTGATGCCAGATTTTTTTGAAACTACTTGCGTTGGACTTACCCACTTACTATCAGAAATAGGGTAGATAATGCCAACATCAAGTAGTTTGAGGACTTCAGTTTTCACAACATCTTTCATGTGTGGATTTAATATCCTTTGTGGTTGTTGAGATGTTTTTGCATTTTCTTCTAAGTGAATTTTGTGAGTGCAAATTAGTGGATTAATTCCCTTGAGATCTTTTAGTGTCCAACCAATTGCATTTTTATGTCTTTTAAGCATATCAACTAATTTACCTTCTTGATCACTTGCTAGTTTGGAAGAAATTACCACCGTATATGTTTCATCTTCTCCAAGAAATTGATACTTCAATTCTTCTGGCAAGGATTTTAACTCCAATATGGGTGGTTCGTCTTTGTTCTCATATTTTGCATCAAATTCTTTCTCTGATCCTGGTAACGAGTGATACCTGATAAAATCATCAAGATCAATTTCAATATTTTCTTTAACAATTTCAATTGAACAAATATCTAATTGATCACGAGTACTCCCTTCTTGAATGTTTTCTTCCACAAGAGTTTCAATAAGATTTTCATCTTCACTTTCATCTCCTTTGTCATGTGGTTGCTTACAAAGATTAGAAACATTGAGCTCCAAGGTCATGTTACCAAATGACAACTTCATTATTATATTCCTGCAATTTATAAGAGCATTAGAAGTTGCTAAAAATGGACGACCCAGAATTAGAAGAATTGCATTACAAGCTTCGATAGGTTGTGTATCTAAAACTATGAAATCGGCAGGATATACAAAGTTATCAACTTGGACCAATACGTCTTCTACCATACCTCTTGGCACCTTAACAGATCTATCGGAAAGTAAAAGTGTTATCGAAGTAGATTTTAACTCGCCTAGATTGAGTTCTTGATAAACTGAATATGGAAGTAAATTCACACTAGCTCCAAGATTAAGCAAGGCTTTTTTAATCTTTCGTTCTCCAATAATACATGAAATAGTAGGACAACCAGTGTCTTTGTATTTCAAAGTATTATTATTTTTAATGATTGCACTTACTTGTTCAGCTAAAAATGCTTTCTTTTTCACATTCAATTTTATTTTCACAGTGCACAAGTCTTTCAAAAATTTGGCATATGATGGTACCTGTTCTATTGCATCTAATAAAGGAATATTAACTTTTACTTGTTTAAAAATATCATATATATCAGAATTCAAATTTGATTTTTTTGTATTTTTTAATGCATGAGAGAATGGTGGTGACACTGTCTGTTGAACCTCCTCTTCGCAAGTTATGGGTTCCACATACTTACCCTTCGGAGTTGATTTATCATCATCTTCACAAGGTTCGGGAATGTATTTTTCCACAACCTTACCACTTCGAAGGGTAATAACAGATTTTACCTGATCCATCGGTTGAGTTCCAGAAGTTCCAGTTTGTGAATGATGATCCTTGGGATTAGGCTGTGGTTGTGAAGGAAATTTACCTTTTTCATGAACATTAAGTGCAGATGCAAATTTAGCAAGAGTATCTTTCAAATCTGTCATGGTTTTAGCAGTTTGAGTATTGATAGACTCTTGCTTTGCAATGAAAGAATTCAATAAATCTTCCAAATTCCTTTTAGGTGGAGGAACATAAGGTGCATAATTTTGAAAATTTTGTTGATTTTGAAAATGTGGTTGCGGAAATTGTGCAGCATTATCATTCCTCCAACTAAAATTTGGATGATTTCGCCAACCTGGATTGTAATTTTGAGAAAATGGTTCAAAATTTGGCCTTTTGAAAGTGTTCAAAACATTGACTTGTTCATGGAGACATTCTTTAAAAGAGGGCAAAGTGGGACAATCTTTTGTAGAATGATCACTTGTATCACAGATGTGACACACAATTTCTTGAATAGCTTTTAATTGACCATTTTTTTCAATTCAAGTGCCTCAACTTTTCTTGCCAAAGAAGTAAATCTAGCTTGGAGATCATGTTCATCTTTGAGGGTGTACATACCTCCACCAGATGTGGGAGATTGAATCTTGTTTGATGGTTCGATTGTACCTATAGTGTCCCAATTTTGAGCATTTTCAGCTAATGAATCGAGATACTCAATTGCCTCATTTGGATCTTTATCTTCAAATGTTCCATTACACATAAATTCAACCATTTGCCTATCTTTAGGTGTTAAGCCTTCATAAAATTGAGAAACAACTCTCCAAATTTCAAAACCATGATGTGGACAAAGATTAAGCAATTCTTTGTATCTATCCCAACACTGATAAAAAGTTTCTCCTTGTTTTTGAGTGAAAGTGATGATTTGCCTTTTGAAAGAATTTATTCTATGAGATGGAAAAAACTTTTTCAAAAATTGTTGTTGCAATTCATCCCAAGTTCGAATGGATCCCGATCTAAGATTTTGTAGCCAAGTTTTAGCTTTATCTTTTAAAGAAAAAGGAAAAAGCTTAAGTCGAATGGTGTTCATGCTACAATTTAGATCATTATATGTGTTGCACACTTCTTCAAACTCTCGTAAATGCATGTATGGATTTTCAGAATCTAAGCCATGAAAATTGGGTAAAAGTTGGATAATACCAGGCTTAAAATTGAAATGAGATGCATCAGGGGGAAAAACTAGACATGAAGGTGCACTAGTATGTGTAGGATTCATGTGATCTCTAAGTGTTCTTCGTCTATCATGATCATGTTGAGATTGAATTTCATCTTCATTTTCTTGGATGGGTTCTTCCGCCATGGTTTGTAAAAATAAAGGGTTATTTCGAATGAGTCGACCACTAAGTGTACGTGACCAAATGCTCATGCAAATGCAAATACAAAAGAATAAAAACACACAAAAGCAATAAAAATTCAAATAAAGAAAAATAAAATATAAACAAAATTAAATAGACTTGAAATTAAATTATACTTCCCCGGCAACGGCGTCAAAAACTTGTTGCGACTTTGATTGTTGCACTCCCAAGAGCAGGTTGTCCACAAGTAGTATAATTCGGTGAGTCCGAATATCGTATCCACATGAAAGCTAAGGTAATTACAAGTCCACTACAATGTCTTTTTGTTTTTATTTTTGTTTTTTTTCTTTTAATGGTTTGAATCTTTAATTGGTAATTTTTAATTGTTCAAATTTAAATTTAAGTAGTTGAGATTAAAGGATCCACTCTTGGTATTTTAATAAAGTTAACATTAATAAACATTATTGAAATCCACTTAATAAAATGGTTCCAATATATATTAAATAATCATATTTTTATTATGTTATATATTATTATCTTATAATTATATAATATATACAAAAACTTGTAAATGTTGTCAAGTATTTATCGTGCTATATATATATATTTGCAAACACTAAATCAAGGTTCCCACTTTAAATGGTTGGTAAACCAAACAAACATTTAAATGGTACCAAGAAATTAATATTATGATATATTCATATATAATAAATCAAGGCATCCACTTTAAATGGTTGGTAAAACCAAACAAACATTTAAATGGTACCAAGAAATTAATATTATGATATATTCATATATAATAAATCAAGGCATCCACTTTAAATGGTTGGTAATACCAAACTAACATTTAAATGGTTCCACGAAATTAATATTATGATATAATCATATAATAAGTCAAGGCATCCACTTTAAATGGTTGGTAATACCAAACTAACATTTAAATGGTTCCAAGAATTTAGTGTAACATATAGCAACAATAAATCAAAACTCCCACTTATAAGTAGGGTATAATAATACTTAAAGAAATAAATATAACATAAACAATAAATAATGATTAAATAATATAAAACATAGATTCTTACCTTTTAATAACCTTATTATCATGCCAAGAGTTTCACCTTTTCATCTCAACTTTGGGAAGTTAGCTACTCATTATTCAAAGTGTAAAACTTTGAATATAAATTTAACATACTAATTATATTTAAATGAAGAAATAAAGGAAAAACAAAGAGAGAAATATTATGAACTCAAAGGTTTGTTCATAAAATGAGGGATATCTCAATACATTACAATGCACCCCTATTTATAGCCAAATTTGAGGAGACAACCACAAATAAAATATTATTTTTTTACACATAAGTCTTCATTGGTGTTCCAAGATATTATATTATATTACACATCACTTTTGAAAATCTTCTTCTCCGAATTTGCTTCTTCACATAAAAATAAACATGTGGATAATTGAGTTGTCTAGTTGTGGTATTTTTTTCAAACCATTTGACCAAGTAATTTGAGAGATATGGTCAAAATACTATAGCATGGTAAAACTGCCACTCCTTTGGTAACTCTATTTGTTGCATAATTTGATCCCAATTGTGAGAGGATTTTTATCTCATGCTTGCCACCAATATTGTAGATATTAACATCAACTTTCTACAGGTCCAAGAATCATCTTAATCCCATTTGCAACGTCAAGTTTATTCTTGTTTTATCGAACCTGTAAAAAATAGTAAAAACTTGTAATTACACAACAACTTATATTTTATACAATTTATTATAAAACATATAATATTTAAACATTTAATAAAACAAAACTATATATTTATATTATAAAACATTTAATTAATGTACAATTTTTATGTTTATCAACATTATAATAGAAAATATTCTGGTGATTAGAAAATCTAAAGATATTTTTTCGGAAGATTTACATGGCGAAACCCAAGATCGAGAAATTGAATTCAAGATTAATTTGACACCCGAGGGAACATATATTTCAAAGGCACCATACCGGATGGAACCCACGAAACTCAAGGAAGTCAAATAACAACTCCAATAGTTGTTAAAAAAGAAACGAGAACCACCTTGGGGTGCACATGTCCTATTTGTCGAGAAGAAGGACGAAAGAATGAGATTTTGCATCGATCACCGAGAATTGAACAAGATCCAAATCAAGAACAAGTATCCATTCCAAGAATTGATGATCTCTTTGACCAGCTGAAAGGCGCTATGGTATTTCCAAAGCTTGACTTGTGGTCAAGACATCATCAAATAAATATTAAGGTAGAAGATGTTTCTAAAACTACCTTCAACATGAGATATGGACTTTATGAATTCACAATGATGCCTTTTGGCTTAACGAACTCCCTCGTAGCATTCCTGAATCTCATGAATCGGGTATCCAAGTCATTTCTTGACAAAATCATGGTAGTCTCTATTGAAGACATCTTTGTCTACCCTCCAAGCAAGGAAGACCAGGAAGGGCACCTCTGAATGACTATACAAACATTACAAGAGAAGGAGCTTTATGCCAAGTTCAAGAAATAAGAATTTTCTCTAAACAATATAACATTTCTAGGTCACATAATATCTGTTGAAGGTGTATTAGTTGACCCTAAAAAATTAGAAGCAATCATGGAGTGGCGAAGGCCAAAGAATGTGACCGAGATTCAAAGTTTCCTAGGCTCGGCAGACTACTATCAGAAGTTGGTTGAAGGATTTTCCTCGATAGTAGTACCACTCACAAAGCTCATTCAAAAGAACTCAAAATTCAGTTGAAGTATTGAATGTGAGAAGAGTTCAAAGTATTGAAGAAGGATTTGACTTCTACTCTAGTTCGTGTACTGCCCACATATCATAAGGACTTCACCATTTATAGCGACACATCAAAAAAATGACTTTGATGTGTACTCATGAAAGGTGGAAGAGTGATGGCATGCACATTAAGATAGTTGAAGTTGTATGAGCAAAATTACCCTACACATGATCTTGAGTTAGATGCAATAATGTTCGCCCTGAAGATTTGGTGGCATTACTTGTATGAGACCCAATATGAGACGAAGAAGCTGGATATAGATTTTGAAAGATTATGATTTAATAATTAGCTATCACCCGGAAAAGGCAAACAAAGTATCCAACGCTTTGAGTGAAAAGAAAATGGAAATAATGATACTCGCTTATTTATCTGCTGAACCATGAATGCTTAACAGAATGACAATGAGTCAAGATCAAGATCCTAACCTGGCAAAAAAACAAAGCTCAAGTCAAGGAATGGAAGAATCCTGAATACCAGATAGACCCCAACGAAGTGCTTTGGATGCAAGATAGATTGTGTGTGCCAAATGGTGAAAACTTACAGTAAGTAATCATTTCAGAGGCACACAAATGAAAATTTTCCGTTCATCCTTGGAGCACCAAAATGTACAAGGTAAGAAGAAATTTTCGTGGAGTGGAATGAAGAAAGATATAGCAAATTTTGCCTCCAAGTGTTTGGTATGTCAACAAGTAAAGGCCAATCATCATAGACCTAGTGGATTACTTCAACCATTGAAAATCGGGGAATAGAAATGAGAGCACATTTCCATGGACTTTGTAGTGTCATTCCAAAATCATGAAAGAGCCACAATGGGATACGGGTGATTGTGGATTGACTCAGTAAGTCTGTTTATTTCCTAACCATA
The DNA here is from genome assembly GCF_025594145.1 of Primulina tabacum. Taxonomy (NCBI): domain Eukaryota; kingdom Viridiplantae; phylum Streptophyta; class Magnoliopsida; order Lamiales; family Gesneriaceae; genus Primulina; species Primulina tabacum. The sequence continues at coordinate 75,242 of NW_027459739.1, read as the reverse complement.
TACAAAAATTTTAATTTAGATAAATTGGCAGCTCTTTACATTGATAATATAGTGAGTTAACATGGGGCACCGGTCATCATTATATCTAACAGAGATTCAAGATTTATATCGAGATTTTGGAAGATCTTTCAAGAGATGATGGGTACAAAGTTAAAACTTAGCACTGCATATCATCCAGAAACTGATGGAGAGACTGAGAGGACTATTCTAACATTCGAAGATATGTTTTGGGCCTGAGCGTTAGCTTTCAGTTCAAACTTGACTGATCAACTACCTCTAGTAGAGATTTCTTACAACAATATCTTTTATAGTAGTTTGGGAATGGCACTCTACGAAACTCTTTATGGGAGAAAGTGTTGGTCACCCTTATATTGGGATGAATTGGGAGAGATGATCATCACTAGACCTGAATTAATTCAAGCCACCGTGGAGAAGGTTGAAGGTTATTTGAGAACGACTCAAGTTTCCCAAAACCATCAAAATAGATTAGAATAACTAAAAGAAGGCTTCTAGCCTTTGAAGTTGGAGAAAAAGTGTACGTGAAGATCTCTCCAATGAAAGACGTGATTCAATTCGACAAAGCCGGAAAGTTGAATCCATGATACATGAGACCGTTCAAAATGCTGAAGAAGGTAGATATATTGGCTTATCAATTGGCCCTACCACCTAACTTGTCAAGAATTCATCCAGTTTTCCATGTATCGCAATTGAGAAGATAGATATCTGATCCAAGTCATGTACTTGAGATGAGACCCTTAGTGTTCCAAGATAATATGAAGGATGACTTGCGGTACAAAGAAGTTCCAATCCTCATAGTTGATAACATGGATCAAAATTTGAGATGAAAGTGTATACCATATGTCAAAGTTCACTGGTCCAATCATACGGAACGTGAAGCTACATGCAAACTAGAAGAATACATGCACAAGCGTTGCCCTTATCTATTTAAACTGCTAGAAGAATTAAGGACGAAACTTCTCATGAGGAGGGAGGGATGAGAGAACCCAAAATTTTTGCAGAACTAACAATTTCAACAGCTTGCAAAAATTCAGCAGCATCTTTCATTTTTCAGCAGCTGGTCATTTTTTTCATCGGAAGTAAAAAATTAGCAGTATCAAGAAGTGTTCAACAATTTACATTTTTAAATAGCTAGCAAGAATTTTTCAATAGTTTAAAATTCAGTAGCCGTAATTCAGCTTACCATGTGAATAGTAAATTACTACTTCAAACTTGTAATAGATGCATTAACTCGAAATCATGATAAATAATTACACTAAATGAGAGCCTAAGGGTTAAATTTTATCCTATGTATAACAACTAAAATTCTAAGTTGGTGCTACACAAATTGTGAGCAAATCACCTAGAGATAGAAACATTATTTTCGAGCTAGTAATATGAGTTCCAACAGCATTCCAGTAGCAAGTAAAGTCCTTGTCGAACTGTCAATCAAAAGTATTTAAGCACTTTACTCTAAGTGGGATTTCTTTTTTAAATTTTGTACTACGATTTAAAATCATTCTAGCATATATATCATATGTTCAAGCACAAATTTCAAAATCAGTAACTAAGAAGAACTGAAAATTTGAATCCAGAAAAGTGGGGCTGTTGGGGCACCGATTTCTTGTACCCAAGGCGCAGCGGAGTTTAAAATTTTTGTTTCAACATTCGAAACTGTCCTTGGGCGTCGTATGCTTATTTAAAAATTCATATGATGTTTTGTTTGTATACCTATGCATTTTAAAAACTAGACTCCAAACCAATCCGAGATAGCAGAGATGACCATTCTATTATACCCCTACAAACAGATCTTTCTCCTCTTGATCGTCAAATCCAGTCCACGATCAGAGACTATATTACTTGTTAGGATTGCACTAGTAATCGCAAACAAAATTTAGCATTGAGACTGGATCGTCCGAATTTCCAAAATCTGGAGCTGGTGCATCAGTGCGAGTCACAGCCGTTGAAGAAATCAAGTTTACCAAAATTTCATCAAATTGTTGTGAAATGACCGAGGGTTGGGATTGGAAGGTGGGAAGGATTTTTGATGATTTTTTTATGAAAAACTTGTGCTATGTTTTATTCCCCCTTATGATATATTTTTAGAGTGTTAAACCTGATCCCACAGGATTCCTAATTCTTGTCTCACCAAGATTATTTAATTCCATTATAATAAAATTATTACATTAATATACAATGTATTTATTAACTTTTGATAATGCATGATATATAAATATTATATATACACATATTTTATATCTCCATATAAAGTATATATATAAACATTAATGTAAATACACATGTACATTTAATACATGCATAGACATATTAATTAAATTAAATAATAATTATTTAATTTATATAATTAATTCATTAGTTAATTAATTTTAAACCCCTCTAGAACATTTTATGAGAATTTGTACATATTATTAGTCACCACTACTATTACTATCATTTAATTAATAAATTAAAAATTCACTAAATAAATAATTTTGAGCTCATTATAACCACGATCGATGATCTGACAGCACCGATGCATCAAGATACAAGTTTTGTTCATATAATGAAAATCGAAAATTTTGAAGATCAAAATTTTCACTTACCATATTGGGTAGCTACCAGTTTAGTGAACTCTTTCACCAAAATATGCAGTTCCACTCTCCTTCCTCAATTAGCAATGAAGCTAACTTTCATTTCTTTTCATCTTATGGAAACAACTTATAAACTCCTTTATAAACATCCTATTTGATCTTCATCAAACTATAGTAGCCAAATTCAACTTCTTGAACTTTGACTTTCTCAACGGGAACACATAAGCTGATACTTGTATGACCCTCAATGGTTCATATATACAGCTAGCCATGAGTTCACATCTCCATGTGATTCAGAATAACATTTATTCTTATTCGGGTTTACCCTAGTTAACCTCATTCTTTTTATCAACTCCTTGATCAAGAATGTCAGAACTCATTTATGATTGCACCCATCGGATCATGGTAAGAACATCTAGTAGCATCGCCCCATGATCCTCTAGGTATCGCTGATAGTGCCTGCAAAAATATTATGTTATGGTTAGTGTATAGTACGGTACCTTTAACACATATATGCCGATCGAATATGTAACGATTGGTATATCAAGAATTGCATATAAATTTGATAACGATGTGATTTATCTTTGAACAATAATGGTGGCATGGTATGTGCAACTAGGAAAACACATTTCCCTAAAGCACATTTCTTGCTCTGGTCAGAGACTCCTTGCACTATTAACTCATCAGATCACATAGGATATCTTCTCCTTAGGAAGACAGTGAATCCCCGACTAAAATTCATTCGCTCCTACGTATTTCAAAACTACACCTAACATCATCACTTGATCACCTTAAATGGAGTCGGTAAACGGTTCAAAGTGAATGCTAGTATGTATAGCCCTTAAATTGTTCCGAGTCAAAGAACTAATTGTGTACAACCATAACCGCGGAGTATTCCACTCGATAAGTGAGAACATTTGGACAGTCTGGGAGAGGGTTGTTCAGCACATCATCATATGATCACCCATCTGCATGAATGAACATCTCCATGTCATTGCCAATAAAACTTAGCGTTTACATCACAGATACTAGTCTCAAGCTCAAAAGAATTTTATCTTTATTTTAGGTTGTTGATTCGACTAGAAATTTGTTTAGAATATATTGTACACTTCCTAATGAGTTTCATGATCTTACGTTCCGAGGCAGACCTCGTGGTACCTATTGTATATTCAAGAACTTTATCTATATAGCTTGCATGAGTATATAGATAAAGCGTAATGCCATAATTGAATAAAATCATAAGATATTATTAAAATAAAGATCGTGTTACGTTAGGGTCAATAAAAGCCCAAGCCACAAGTTGACTTGCTGGGCACCTACTCTAATAGGGACAAACTATAGTATCACATAAATAAACGGAAGAAAATAGGATGATCATGGTGATAATTGACAAATTTAACACGTTTGTCATCAAACGATTCCCAAATTTCTTTATACATGTTCAGAATTTCAGTTTGCCATCATCATTTAAGACATGCAAAAAATATAGCCAACTAAATTGCTTGGGGGTCATGATCATAGGTATCAACACATGAATGAATTCAAAAAAGTTAAGCAAGATTCAACCGAGAAATGAAACAAAAAAAATGTGGTAGTATGAGCAATAAGTTGGCACTATCAGTTGGCGTTCTCGAAAGCTTTAGTTAGGCGAGATAACTTATCAGTTCGGCTTCTGATCAGTTACAGTATCTTGCGCACTACGATAAACCATTAGTAACAAAATAACAAATTTTGTTAACATCAAAATCAAGATTGCAAACATGAAATGTTCGAACAATCTCCCCTTGTTTGATGATACAAAAACTTGAACAATTAAAGAAATAAATACAAATTAAAACACTTTAAAACACTTTTAAAGTTCAAGGGTTAGTACATTTAAACATCGTTAAACGCTCTCCTCAAGAACTGAATTTAAGAAAATTTTAAAAACAACTTCAGTTTGAGGGTAAGAGAACTCCCCCTCAACAACTGAATTTAAAAACTATTATTTGAAAAATAATTAACTAAGCACCCATTCAGAGATTATAATCATTCAAGCAATGTACACAAGAAGTTTGGAAATATCCATTCAGTCACAACGAAACATAACTGGATAAACATGATATTATTAAATCAAATAAACTTCCTTGACTTTTACGTTTGAGTACATACATCAGTTGTAAGAAAAATTGCTACTACAATAGCATATTTTAAATAGCATCAGTTATCAGTCGGCTTATGTATGACAGAACTGGATATACCAACAACTGGTTGTCTTAACTGCTTGAAATGCTGCATTGTTCGTGAGTTTAATTTGCTAGAGAAACGAGCTAATTTGCTTTGAACTTGATCACTATATTATCCAACTGGTCAAGCTGACTCAAACTAGGCTCAAGCATAATACAGCAGGTGATTAAGTCAACCAACGTCGCAACATGGATGAGTTTCATCTGAAGAACAGCTGACCTAGAAGGCTTTGTAGCTGGAACCTTGTTCACAGAACAATTTAGCTGTGCATCTTGGCAGGTAAAGCTCCGGACCTTGCAGGCTGATTAAAGCCTCAAAGCTCGAAGTATAGAGAAGTGGCGACAATGTTACTTCCAGAGACAATCCTCTCAACCCTTCACAAAATGAGTGATAGATTTTCAAATAGTTTTGAAAATAGTATGAAATACTTTTAAATAGCTTTTAACACTATTTTAAAGTAAAATATTTTAAAACACAGTTTTTTTCAAATGTTCTTCTTAGAACAACTAGCTCTGATACCAGTTGAAGGATCGTGTGCTAGAACCTTCGAAGATGCTTCAAACACTATATTCTCCAATGAGCTGCAATAACTCGTGTTCTCAGAATGTTAACACCGATGAATTTAATCGAGTTTGGTTTAAAAAACAAGCGGAAGAAACTTGAAGTAATCATTCGTGAAGAAACTTGTTATATTAGAAAACATTTTATTTTATGTAAACTGAATAAATAAAAAGCAAAGAATCAGTTGTCGCGTCAGTTCACTTATCGTAAAAAGAACTGACGGATGCTCTAACTGATCAAGTCAGTTTTAAAACAACAGTTAATCATTTAAGTACACAAGATATGTTTATGGATGTTTAGAGACTTCAACTGCTCCTACGTCACCCCTTCTACCACCTCGGGTAGGATGCACTAGAAGGCTTTGATTTGTACAACTACATGTACAAACCCACTCAACTTAGGACTTACAATACTGCCTAAACTGAACACCTAGCCTAGACTGAATGCAACAGCTTTCAATCAACACTTGTTTAACGTCTGTGTGTCAAAGACTTCATACACAAGTTTAACATCTTTGTGCAAGACAGTATTTGAGAGTGAGTGTGTGTGTGTGTGTGTGTGAGAACTGAACAAGGAATACACCATAAAGGTGTTCCCACACACTGAGGGAAATGAACTTCTAAACTAAGTTGATAACACGTTGAAGTTTTCCTCTGGGCTGATTGCTTCTTGAAAGCTTATAAGCATTAAGCGTGCCTTTTTCTCACTTGAATTGATGTGTTCTTGATATTCTCTCTCTTCTTGTTTTTCCTCTTTCTTTTCTTCCGTCTCCACTGATCTTCTATATATAAGCGGGAAACTGATCGTACAGTGATACTCAATAATTGTATCTGTTGTAGCTTGAATTCGTTACTAGGACTTTGTGTCTCGACTTTTCCGACAAGTCTCTAGGAATCTCTTGGCTTTAATCTTTGTTGCAATGTCCATTAATTGTACTACTGATAGTACAAATATTTTACCTAGTTCGCATAGCTGGATTCCATTAAATAAGCTTGTCTTGTTCTTCATACTGATTGATTCTTGACTGATGCTTTGAACTGGTCGGTTGAACTGGTCTTGAACTTTTCTAGTGAAATCAGTTGGCTCGTCAGCTTAACTGGTTACACTGGTTCAGTTGGACTTTTCGTCAGTTGAGCACTTCATCAGCTAGCCGGGCTTGTGAAGGTCTTCTGCTGAATTACCTAACAACTGGTCAATCGATTGAACTGTTCTTCGATACATCAATTGGACTGATTCAACTTGAGCAATCAGTTGGCACTATCAGTTGACGTTCTCGAAAGCTTCGATTAGGCGAGATAAATAATAAGTTCGGCTTCTGATCTGTAAGGTCCATGAAATTTAATTCACGTAGCCTGAATGCATGCAATCTAGAATTTTTATTTAAATTATGAGCTTAATTATTTTTATGTATTTTATGCATTATTCTTGCATCATAGAATTTACTTCATGAAATTTTAAGGGTTCATACATTATAGATTTTTAAGTTGCATTTCGCGCTCGAACGAGTAACAAAGACCGAGGAAGTATCAGAAAAATTATTTTAATTACGTGATTAATTTTTATTAATTAATAAAAGATGTTTTAAATGTATTTTTCAAGAATGGGCTTTTTTAGGTATTTTTACCCACCAGAGAATATTTTTCATCGATACGCAAATTTATCGAATCAAATGGTCTTTTTGAGGGTTCGAGTAATATTTTCAAAAGCATTCCAACACGAAATATTTTTCGGGGATATGTCTGGATTTAATGGGCCTACTTTTAAGTTTATTGGGTTTGAAACTCTTTTTAAAATTTTAAAATACAATTTAGGGCCCATTATCTTGTTAATTAACTATATAATAATACCTAATCACCATTTAACCTAAACCTAAACCACCTAACAGCCGACACCTCCACGCTCCACTCAGAATCCTCTCGATTTCAGCAGCCTCCCTTCAGCTAAGTTTCGGCCTTTACTTGTTCTTACAACAAAAATTCTTCGGCGCTTCCCCGTTGCTCATCTCTTCGACGTTCTTGCGTAGGAATCATCAAGGCATGCCTTACACTATTATTTTTGCATCACTCATGTCATATATTGCTGATATGTGTGTATTTTGTGTGAGGATTTTTCGATCCAACCTAGAACATGAAGAATTTTTGGTTTCTGTTCATGCCATGCATTCTTTTATAGTTCAACTCACATTTCTATGATTTCATGTGGAAGGGGATGCAGTTTTAGGGTTGGTAAGTGACTGATGATGGTGTCAAGATGTGGTTTTGGGGATTAAAATTGATCGTCGTTGCTGTATGAGGAGAGATCGAGGGGTTGTATCCTGGTCGTGCTCGGTTGGGGCTATGGTTCGGGTATGGGGTGGGACAGGCGGTGCGAAGGCTGAACCAAGGCTGGGAACAGACCATGGTGGGTCTGAGTCACGGCTATGTGAGGGCCAACCACCGCTGGGACCTCCGAATGGCCAGCTGCACGCCTTGAGGAATGGAGCTCGGGTGGAGTAGTTTTTGGGGTTTTAGCAATCGTGGCTCTTGGAGCCTGCATGGGACTGTGATCGTGGCTCATGTAGGTCCAGTAGGGTCTGGTATAGGTCTAAGGTAGGCTGGTTCATGGCTGGTACCGTTGGGGTTAGGCTAGCATCATGATTTTTGGGAAGGTGGGTGTATTAGGATGCAATATAGGAAGAGGCCAAAATTTTAGCAATTTGTTGGGCTATCATCCGAGGGCTTATGGGTCTGATGTTAAGTGTTTGTAGCATTATAGTGTTTTTAAGGTTTGATAAAATTTTGGGAAAATTTCGGTTAAGTTTCGAGTCGATTCGGATTAAAACCGGGACCCCAGTCCAAGTTTTAAAGCGAATCGAGTAAAATTGGTATTAGGCTCGAGTTTATGCCTAAGAATGCTTTTAAATATGTTTTGAGACATTTTAAGGGGTTTGGTAAGCTTCAGGTCAATTTTATAGGTCTAGGGGGTACAACTGTAAATTTTGGGTTTCAAGGGCAAAATGGTCATTTTGCCCTCAGGGTGAGATTTTGGTCCTGGCAGCGCCCCGATCACATTTTTATCATGTTTTAAACTTTTATGCATCATGTTTATGATTTTTTTATGAAATTATGATAAATACAGTGCATGCATGCTTTTAAGGAAAAGTTAGGTATATGAATGTTTTTAATAAGTGGTGCATATGATGATATTTTTGAAGGATGAGAATTGTTTGTGACTAAAAATGTATATGTATACGATCACATGAGATATGATGAGCTGAGGCCAAGGCTCAGTGGACGGATAATACTGTCACTGATGTCCCCACCGTTCGGTACCGTGGTTATACGTAAATGGATCCATCGATAGAGCTGATACGATAGAGCTGATACGAAATTCACAACTAATGAACCGAATTCAATTAAATGAAAACTTATCCGTATATGATGACACGAGATGACATGATATGATTTTACACGACACGTTTATGTTAGGCTCTTAAGTTCATGAAAGATATGTTGCGTGTGATATTTTTCACTGCTGTATGCCATGTATATATGTACTTGTTATCCTTGGTACAGATGTGTTGAGTCTTTAGAATTAAACCTCTGTATAATGTCGTCTCAACTGATATTCCCCCTTGATCATTGTCTAGTTTGATTAATGAAATCATGGGAGTACTTGCAGCTGAACATATTTTCATGCCAAATTTCGTAAGCAATTCCTTCGTATATTTTTAGTGTGACTGATAAAGATACCAGTCTCCAGTTGCTTCACTTGCAGACCGAGGAAAAATATCAGTTCACTCATCATATTCGTCTCGAATTTTTCTTGCATTAACTTGGCAAATTTCTCACATAATTTGGGGTTAGTTGAGCCAAAAATAATATCATCAACATATATTTGCACAAGTAAAATGTGATCATTTTTAGTGAATTTGAACAGAATCTTATTGAAGGATCGTGTGTGCTAGTGCCTTCGAAGGCATTTCGTACACAACAGTTTCCAATGAGCTTCAATAGCTCGTGTTCTATGAATATTAACACCGATGAATTAAATCGAGTTTGGTTTTAAAACCAAGCGGAAGAAACTCGAAGTAATCCTTCGTGAAGAATACTGATATATTTAAAAAACATTTTAACTTATTTAAACTGACTAACTGAAATAAGACAGATTAGTTTTTGCATTCTTCAGTTTAGTTACGGTGACAACTGAACTGACGAATACTCCAACTGATCAAAACTGTTTGAAAACAATGTTTAATCAGTTAAATACACAAGATATGTTTATCGATGTTCGGAGACTTCAACTGCTCTTTCGTCACCCCTTCTATCTTCACGGATAGAATCCACTAGAAGACTTTGATTTATATAACTACTTGTACAAACCCACTCAGCTAGGACTTACACTACTGCCTAAACTGAACTCCTAGCTACGACTGAAGGCAGCACCTTCCAGCCAACACTTCTTTAACGTCTATGTGTCAAAGACTACATACACAAGTTTAATATCTTTGTGCAAGACTGTTTTTGAATGGTTTTGAGAATGAGTGTGTATGTGAGAACTGAACAAAATTGTTCTCACATACTGAAGGACAATGGCTTCTATACTAAGCAGATACAATGATAACGAGTTCTCTCTGAGCTTGAATGTTTCTGTAAGCTGATTTGCAACTGAGCGTGCCCTTCTCTTTTTTCTTTTTCTCACACTCTTCTTGTTTTTTGTTCTTGTTTTGTTATGTCATGAGTCTTCACTGATCACCTCTTTATATAGGCGGGAATAATTGATCGTACAGTGAGACTCATTTATTGTATCCATTGTACTTTGAATTGGCTTCTTGGACATTCTGTCTCGTCTTTTCGTCTGTCCTTCTAAAGCGATTTGTCTTCTAATGCTATGATGCAATGACCATTATTGTCCTTTGACTGGACAAGGGGTTGCACCTTTACGCACAGGTGGAATCCATTTACTGCAAGCTTGTCTTAATCTGCAACTGAAAGGTTTTTAACTGATGCTTCAGTTTGGTCAGCTTGACTGATCTTCAGTTGGGCTTAGTGAAATTAGTTGACTCATCAGTTGGACTGATTTTAACTTTGCTCATTTTGAACTGGTCAGTTGAGCTCTTCCTCAGTTGGATACAACATCAGCTGGCCAGGCTTTTGAGATCTTCCTGCTGAATTACTTATCAACTGGACAATTAACTGAGCTGCTTGATAGAAGAACCAGTTGGACTGATTTGGTCCCGACGATCAGTTGGTTTAATCAGTTGATATCTTTGATAGCTTTAGTTATGATTTCGTGAACTGATTAGTTCAGTTTTAGCTGTCTGCGCACTAAGGTAAATTGTTAGAAATAAGATGATAAGTTTTGTTAACATCAAAATTAAGATTGCGAACTGAGAATTTCCAACAATCTCCCCCTTTTTGATGGTCACAAAACTTAAGCAATTAAAGCGCAATATATTCAGTTTAAGGGTTAGTACATTCGAACTCTGTTAAAGCTCCCCCCTCAAAAACTGAATTACTAAAGAAAAATTTAAAACAGAAATTTTCAGTTGACTGAGAAAGTAACTAGATTTTAAGCTAAATTTTGTTACAAAGGAAAGCTCCCCCTCAGAAATTGAATAAAACCCGTATTTGAGAAATATTTAACTTAGTCAATTAATCATTCAAGCATCGTATGCAAGATAACTGAGAATATCTATTCAATCCCAACGGAATACAACTGAATAATCATGATGTTTTATTTAAATTTTCAAGAATTTACATCTGAGTGTATACATCAGTTGAAAAAGAAAAAATTGCTATAACAATATCATATTTTAAACATCATCTATATCAGTCGGTTTCTGTGATAGAACTGGATATATCATCAGCTAGTTGTCTTGATAGCTTGAACTGCTACATCAGTTGTGAGTTCCATTTGCTAGAGAAACGAGTTAAACTGGTTTGGTTTTGACTTGTCCTCTGTGCTCACCCAACTGGTCGAGCAGACTCTAACTAGGCTCACGTGGAGTTCAGTTGGTGATTAAATCAACCAACATCCCAACATAGATGAGTTTCGTTTGAAGAACAACTGACTTGGTAGGTTTGCAACTGATTTCTTGTTCAGTGAGAAATTTAGATGTGCATCTTTGCATATGTTCCTCAGTCCCCTGCAGCCTGATTAAAAACTCCAAAGTTAAGAAATTGGAGAAGTGGCCATAACGAAAATTGGAGGACCAATCCTCTTAACTCACTACTAAGGAGAGACATATAGTTTTGAAAATAGTTTAAAATACTTTTAAATAGCTTTTAACACTATTTCACAGTAATACATTTTAAAACACAGTTTTCTTCCAATGTTCTTCTTAGAACAACCCGTTCTGATACCAACTGAAGGATCATGTGTGCTAGTGCCTTCGAAGGCATTTCGTACACAACAGTTTCTAATGAGCTTCAATAGCTCGTGTTCTAATAATATTAACACCGATGAATTAAATCGAGTTTGGTTTTAAAACCAAGCGGAAGAAACTCGAAGTAATCCTTCGTGAATAATACTGATATATTTAGAAAATATTTTAACTTATTTAAACTGACTAACTGAAATAAGACAGATTAGTTTTTGCATTCTTCAGTTTAGTTACGATGACAACTGAACTGACGAATACTCCAACTGATCAAAACAGTTTGAAAACAATAGTTAATCAGTTAAATACACAAGATATGTTTATGGATGTTCTGAGACTTCAACTGCTCTTATGTCACCCCTTCTATCTCCACGGATAGGATCCACTAGAAGACTTTGATTTATACAACTACTTGTACAAACCCACTCAGCTAGGACTTACACTACTATCTAAGCTGAACTCCTAGCTACGACTGAAGGCAGCACCTTCCAGCCAACACTTCTTTAACGTCTATGTGTCAAATACTACATACACAAGTTATACGTCTTTGTGCAAGACTGTTTTTGAGTGGTTTTGAGAGTGAGTGTGTATGTGAGAACTGAACAAAAGTGCTCTCACATACTGAGGGACAATGGCTTCTATACTAAGCAGATACAATGATAACGAGTTCCCTTTGAGCTTGAATGCTTCTGTAAGCTGATTTGCAACCGAGCGTGCCCTTCTCTATTTTTCTTTTTCTCACACTCTTCTTGTTTTTGGTTCTTGTTTTTTTATGTCTTGAGTCTTCACTGATCTCATCTTTATATAGGCGGGAATAATTGATCGTACAGTGAGACTCATTTATTGTATCCGTTGCATTTTGAATCGGCTTCTTGGACTTTGTGTCTCGTCTTTTCATCTGTCTTTCTGGAGCGATTTGTCTTCTAATGCTCTGATGCAATGGCCATTATTGTCCTTTGACTGGACAAGGGGTTGTACCTTTACGCACAGCTGGAATCCATTTACTGCAAGCTTGTCTTAATCTGCAACTGAAAGGTTTTTACTGATGCTTCAGTTTGGTCAGCTTGACTGATCTTCAGTTGGGCTTAGTGAAATTAGTTGACTCGTCAGTTGAACTGATTTCAACTTTGTTCAGTTTGAACTGGTCAGTTGAGCTCTTCGTCATTTGGATACAACATCAGCTGGCCAGGCTTTTGAGATCTTCCTGCTGAATTACTTATCAACTGGACAATTAACTGAGCTGCTTGATAGAAGAACCAGTTGGACTGATTTGGTCCCGGCGATCAGTTGGTTTAATCAGTTGATATCTTCGATAGCTTCAGTTATGATTTCGTGAACTGATTAGTTCAGTTTTAGCTGTTTGCACACTAAGGTAAAGTGTTAGAAATAAGATGATAAGTTTTGTTAACATCAAAATTAAGATTGCGAACTGAGAAGTTCCAACACTTATCAACCGATCCAACAGTAAAATCATGATCAGTTAGAAATTTTGAAAAAGTTTCAAACCAAGCCCTTGGAGCTTGTTTAAGACCATATAGGGTTTTGATCGAATAATAGACATGATCAGGAAGAGAGTTATTAACAAAACTTTATGGTTGTTCAACATATACTTCTTCTTGCAACTGACCATTCAGAAATACACTCTTAACGTCCATCTGGTAGACTTTAAAGTTCTTGAAAGATACAGAGGCAAGGAACATTCCGATTGCCTCCAGTCTTGAAACTGGTGCATAAGTTTCATCGTAATCTATTCATTCTTCTTGCCTATACCCATGTGCTACAAGTCTTGCTTTGTTGTGCACAACTGAAACATCTTCGTTCAGTTTGTTTCTGTATACCCACTTTGTACCTATAATGGTTTAAGAAACTGGTATTGGAACTAAGTTCCAGACATTGTTATGGGTAAAATAATTTAGTTCTTCTTCCATTGCATTTATCCAGTTAGGATCAGTAAGAGTTTCAGCAGTTTTCTTAGGTTCCAGTTGGGAAACAAAAGCATAATGAACAAATAAATTAAACATTTAATTTCGAGTTCTTACTGGATCAGATGAATTATGTGGGGCCCTTAGCTCCTAATCGTTATTACAATGCAATTTGATTATGCTTAATTAATTACAGCGAAAAACGAGTTTAAATTTTCTTTACAATGAGCCCAAATCATTTCATTTGAATACTAAAAATAGTATTTCATCTCACATCATAAACATGCCCACACGTAATCAAAAGCAATCATATACAAACAACTCATATCCTCGGGACATGTCCCGGTATATAGATACATATACATATATACTGGGAACAAAATATAAACCTCAACTCAAACTGTTACTCCCTCCAGAAGTACCCTCTCCGGTCTCCTGATATCTTGGAGTACCTGCCATTGTCCATACACAAAGACAACAACAGCCCCCCTTGGGGGTGAGCAAAGCTCCGTATGGAACAACCATCATATATACCACAAGTATCTAAACAATGATATATGGTATGCAATGCATGTATGTCGTGGAGGTATCAGGTCAAATGCCCATCCACTGAGCACATGTCAGAATCAAACGAATCGCTATCAAATCAATGCTCGAGCTGGCACACCGGCCTCAATAAGAGATACTCGTATGATAGCGTCGCCGAAGCGCCATCAAATCCCAAATCTCGTATCAATCGTCGGGGCCACAAATGTCTATGTTTTAAGTGTCACGTAATACCAAACATAGCATTGTGTTCACAAACCCCAGAATCCAATCAAATCATATCAGGGTATCCAAGGATCATAGCTCAACGTGCATGTCATGTATCGATGTATGCATCAAATGATGTGTGTTAACAAAACATTTATTTTATACATCGATATTCAAATCACAATGTCATGTATGCCACATAAACTCAACAAATAAGGCATATAGACATGTATTCTCATTCCAATCAATCAAACTCATCCAACATATATCATATAATACAGATACATGTCGTATGTTACCCGGTCGCAACATACCTCAATTTCTTCGTTCCAGTTGATGTAGCTTGAAGATATCAGTATAATACTTTATCTACATCAATAACATACTCATTCCAATTAATAACAAAATCCAAAATCATTAATATGAGTTTCAAATATCATTTGAAACTTCAAAAATTCATATCAAATCCAAATCAGATCATAATTCAATTCCGACTTCGAATATGAGTTTCTTGTCGGTTATTTTACTACATACAGGAAATTCAACTTCAAATACACGATATTCCAGCACTTTGATATTTAGAGCTGCTGGAACCAGAAGAAAATTACCTCAGTCAGAAGCCCTCGATGCGAAGATCACAAATATATAATTTGTTTCGCGTTTAGACAACGTTTCGAAGTCGATTCGGACGAAAGAAATAAAGTTTCTCTCGTGTCTCTCGTAAAACTGTTGAAATCAAATGAAGAAAGAAAGGAACGAAGCTCATTCTTATCTTCCACCGCTTCTACGCTCGGACGGTAGAATTCTCGCGCCCGAGCGCGAGACATTCTGCCCCCGGCTAACAATTGCACCGCGCTCGGGCGGTCACAAATTACCGCTCGGGCGCGGCATGTTCTGCCCGAACATACATTTCATATATCGTGGCGCTTGGGCGGTCATTTTCGACCGCCCGGGCGCCACATCTTCTGTCCAAAACATTGGTTTTGGTATTATATTGGCATTCGGCTTTTCCACTCGAGCTCTTACAACGTCAATTCATATTCCATACTTATTTTTTTAATTCCATTGTCATGATATACGTCAAATACATAATCACATGACAATTTCATAAATTATCGATAATCACGCAGGATTTACGATAATACGATATACGGTCCTTACATTTCTCCCCCTCTTAAAAGATTTCGTCATCGAAATCTCGAACATCTCTATATACATAACATTGGCAAACATATATATGTCACCAGTTATAGTACATATCAAAACTAAAATCAGTAAACGGATCAGAATACATTGAATACAATGGAACAGATGACATAGAATCAAATAAATGCGGATACGAATCTCGCATTTTGCTTTCCAATTCCCACGTTGATTCTTCAACACCATGTCGTGTCCATTGCACTCGAACTAGAGGAATCGATTTATTTCGCAATGTCTTTTCCTTTCGATCCATAATGCGAACAGGTTGTTCAACATAGGAAAGCGAAGGATCAAGTTAAACCTCATCAGGTGCAAGCACATGTGATGGATCCGGTTCATATTTCCTCAACATAGAAACATGAAACACATCGTGAATAGCAGATAGAGCTGGTGGCAATGCCAATCGATACGCAAGATCACCAATTCGATCCAGAATCTCGTATGGACCAACATATCGAGGAGATAATTTCCCTCGCATGCCAAATCGAACAGTGCCTCTAAAGGGAGTAATATTCAAAAACACTCTGTCACATTTCTGGAATTCCAAGGGTCGTCTTCGTTTATTCGCATAACTCGTTTGACGATCCTGAGCAGCTTTCATCCGCTGCCGAATTACTGAACCTTATCGTTCATTTCCTGTATCATTTCAGGTCCAGTCAATTGTTTCTCACCAATTTCATCCCAGAATAACGGTGATCTACATCGTCTCCCATATAGAGCTTCAAACGGTGCCATAGCGATACTCGTCTGAAAGCTATTATTATAAGAAAATTCAACCAATGGTAAGACATCTTGCCATCCCATTCTGAAATCCATCACAATCGCACGCAACATATCCTCTAACGTTTGAATCGTACGCTCAGTCTGGCCATCAGTTTGAGGATGATAAGCAGTACTCATAGCCAAACGCGTACCCATCGCTTCTTGGAAACTACCCCAGAATTTATAAGCAAACCTGGGATCACGATCAGATACAATTGAGACTGGAACACCGTGTAGTCTCACAATATTCTCGATGTATAAACGGGCCATTCTCTTATAAAGATAAGTCCGCTCATACGGAATAAAATGTGCAGATTTCGAAAGCCGGTCAATAATAACCCAAATAGCATCACAGCCCTTGGGCGAACGAGGTAAATGAGCCACTAAATCCATAGCAATATGTTCCCAATTCTATTTCGTGATTTCAAGACTATGGAGCAATCCTCCCGGTTTCATTCTCTCGGTTTTCACTTGCTGGCAGACAAGACATTTCGAAATAAACTCAGGAATCTCCTTCTTCATACGTTTCCACCAGAATTGAGGTCTTAATGTCAAATACATCTTTCGACCTCCAGGGTGAATACTGTATTTGCTACAATGTGCTTCTCGAAGAAGGACAGATTTCAAATCAGAATTATCAGGAACTACCAGCCGACCATTAAATCGTAAAGAACCATCAGAAGAAATTTGAAATCTAGACTGATGTCCAGCAGATACAAGTTCTTTCGACTTTTTGATCTGAGCATCGTTTCGTTGGGCCTTTCGTAATTTCGATATCAAATTCGGCTCAATTTGCAATGCTGAGACCGTGACACAATTCCAATTCGAGTGAAAAGTCCAGCCAGAAGTACATATATCCTCGTGTACTTTGGCGACACAAACAGAAGCTAAAACAGAATCATAAACTTTCCGACTAAGGGCGTCCGCAGTAACATTCACCGATCCAGGGTGATATTGAATCTCACAATCAAAATCCTTCAGGAGATCCATCCACCTACGTTGCCTCATATTCAAATCAGATTGAGAAAAGAGATATTTCAAACTCTTATGGTACGAATAGATAACAAACTTTTCTCCGTACAAATAATGGCGCCAAATCTTCAAAGCAAATACAATGGCATCCAATTCAAGATCATGAACAGGATAACGTGTTTCATGAGATTTCAATTGACGAGACGCATAAGCAACCACTTTGCCATGTTGCATCAGCACACAGCCCAAACTTTTAACAGACGCATCTGTACACACCACAAATCCTCCGGTACCTGAGGGAATAGTAAGTACAGGTTCTGTGGTCAATCTCGTCTTCAATTCAAGAAAACTAGCTTCACATTCATCTGACCAAATGAATCGCTGATTCTTCTGTGTCAGTTGAGTAATAGGTTTAGCTATTTTCAAAAATCCTTCAATAAAACGACGATAATATCCAGCTAAACCCATGAAGCTACGGATCTCAGGAACATTCGTAGGTCTTGGCCAATTCAATACAGCTTCGACCTTCGCAAGATCAACATATATGCCATGTCTTGAAATGACGTGGGCCAAAAATACCACTTTGTCCATCCAGAACTCGCATTTGGACAATTTAGCATATAAATGACTAGTACGAAGAATTTGAAGTACCAGTCTCAAGTGTTCAGCATGCTCCTTTTTCGATTTCAAATATACAAGAATATCATCAATAAATACAATAACGAATCGATCAAGATAATCTCGAAAGACACGATTCATTAAATCCATAAAGATAGCAGGAGCATTCGTAAGATCAAAAGGCATAACCAAGAATTCATAATGGCCATACCTCGTACGAAAAGCAGTTTTAGGCAAATCTTCGTCTCGAACTCGTACTTGATGATACCCAGAACGAAGATCAATCTTCGAGTATACAGAAGTACCCTGAAGCTGATCAAATAAGTCATCAATACGAGGAACTGAGTACTTGTTTTTCACAGTAGCCCGATTCAATTGCCTATAATCAATACACATTCGCATCGTACCATCTTTCTTTCGAACAAATAAAACTGGAGCTCCCCAAGGTGATACACTCGGTCGAATATATCCCTTATCGAGAAGATCATGTAATTGTTCTTTCAATTCTTTCAATTCCAATGGTGCCATGCGATAGGGAGCTTTAGATATGGGAGCAGTCCCCGTTACAAGATCAATACTAAACTCAACTTCTCGATGAGGAGAAAAATCAGGAATCTCATGGGGAAATACATCTGGAAACTCTTTCGCAACAGGAATCTTCGATAAAGAAGGCTCCTTCTTAGAGACATCAATAGCGTAGATAAGATAACCCTCATCTCCGCTAGTCAAAAGTCGAGACATTTCCAAGAAAGATACCAATGGAATTTTGGCTTGGGAACCCTTGCCATAAAAATTCCACTTAGGTCCATCAATCGGTCGAAATCGAACCACTCCATGACAACAATCAACAGTAGCTCGATTTGTCATCAAGATATCCATGCCAACAATACAATCAAAGTCGTGCATTGGGAGGACAATCAAATTCAGAAATACCACATTATCCTCATATATCAATACAAAATTATGCACAACTTTCTCAGACAAAATAATCTTCCCTGCTGGCGTGGCTATCGACAAAGTATCATACAACGGGGTACACTCAATATCGTGAGATGCAACAAATGCATGAGATATGAATGAATGAGATGCTCCTGTATCAAATAAAACACGTGCAGGATAATCGCAAAGCGTGCAAATACCTGCAATCACGCCACCAGGAGCTTCTCTCGCCTGATCCTCGGTCATGGCGTACACTCTCACTTGAGAAGGAACTTGGGCACTCTGACCACCCGGTCCTCGATATTGTGGGACACTCAACTGCTGAAAAGATGGAACAGGAACAGCAGGTCTCATCATACTGGGGCCACCTCTAAATCCTGGCTGGGGTTGGGAAGAAGTCGTACCCCTGTTCAGACATACTCGAGAGAAATGGCCTTCCTGCCCACACTGATAACAAGTACCAAACATACCTCGACACTGTTCGATAGTATGTTTACCCCCACAATGGATACAATAAGGAGCAATCACAGGACTCCCTCTTTGTGATCCACTCGAACTCGAAGAAGACGAAGGAACAAAACCAGTCTTCTTGTACTTCTTACCTCTCGGCCTCAAAGTAGGCTGCTGAGCTGACACTGGAGGTGGAGGATTATACTGTGGACCTCCCTGCCTAAGTCCAGCCTCGGCTGCCTTAGCTCGTTCAAATGCCTCTGCGTAGCTGGTAGGCAATCCAGAAACAACATAAGTATATATAGCAAGATGTAATCCATTCACAAACCTGTTATATTTTGTCTTCGCATTCCCAGCTACGTGAGGTGCATACTTCAACAACGTAGAAAATTTCGAAGCATACTATGCAACAGTCATCGTTCCCTGCTGCAGATTATTGAATTCATTCTCCTGGGCAGTATAATAAGAAGGAGGGGAATACTGCTCCAAAAACTGGGCCTTGAAGACATCCCATGTGACTTCAATCCCGGCCTCTTTCAGTCCAACGGCTTCCCACCAAGATTTATCTCGGTCTTTCAGCTGATAGAGAGCAAGTTTCAGTCTCCGAGCCTTGCAATATTCAACAATATTAAACAAATGCTCGATATCCTTCAACCAGGCCTCTGCTCTTTTTGCACTCTCAGTGCCAAAGAACCTCGGTGGTTTCAAA
Source organism: Primulina tabacum (assembly GCF_025594145.1). Classification (NCBI taxonomy): domain Eukaryota; kingdom Viridiplantae; phylum Streptophyta; class Magnoliopsida; order Lamiales; family Gesneriaceae; genus Primulina; species Primulina tabacum. The sequence goes on along the minus strand of NW_027459739.1, from coordinate 55,178 downwards.
TCCTGGAATCGAGCCATCACTACATCCATGGACAATCCTTCAAATTGCCCAACTATCCTCTCAGTACTGCTACTCGCAGTTTCATTCGTGGGATCCATCTACAAATGAAAGGATGAATATCACAAATCAATATCAATTTCATAATACCACCATCTCATATCATCAATCTAATCAGATACTTACTCGAATCAAATCAAGTAGGAGCAAGTAATACAAATAAATCAAACACAAACGCACAATTCATTTGTGCCTATTCAAGTATACACAAGACTCAATCGAACATTCCCAGCTATGCTCTGATACCATCTAGTGTGGGGTCCTTAGCTCCTAATCACTATTACAATACAATTTGATTATGATTAATTAATTACAGCGGAAAACGAGTTTAAATTTTCTTTACAATGAGCCCAAATCATTTCATTTGAATACTAAAAATAGTATTTCATCTCACATCATAAACATGCCCACACGTAATCAAAACAAATCATATACAAACAACTCATATCCTCGGGACATGCCCTGGTATATAGATACATATACATATATACTGGGAAAAAAATATAAACCTCAACTCAAACTGTGACTCCCTCCAGAAGTACCCTCTCCGGTCTCCTGATATCCTGGAGTACCTGCCATTGTCCACACACAAAGACAACAACAGCTCCCCTTGGGGGTAAGCAAAGCTCCGTATGGAACAACCATCATATATACCACAAGTATCTAAACAATGATATATGGTATGCAATGCATGTATGTCGTGGAGGTATCAGGTCAAATGCCCATCCACTGAGCACATGTCAGAATCAAACGAATCGCTATCAAATCAATGCTCGAGCTGGCACACCGGCCTCAATAAGGGATACTCGTATGTTAGCGTTGACGAAGCGCCATCAAATCCCAAAGCTCATATCAATCGTCGGGGCCACAAATGTCTATGTTTTAAGAATCACGTAATACCAAACATAGCATTGTGTTCACAAACCCCAGAATCCAATCAAATCATATCAGGGTATCCAAGGATCATAGCTCAACGTGCATGTCATGTATCGATGTATGCATCAAACGATGTGTGTTAACAAAACATTTATTTTATACATCGATATTCAAATCACAATGTCATGTATGCCACATAAACTCAACAAATAAGGCATATAGACATGTATTCTCATTCCAATCAATTAAATCAATCCAACATATATCATATAATACAGATACATGTCGTATGTTATCCGGTCGCAACATACCTCAATTTCTTCGTTCCAGTTGACGTAGCTTGAAGATATCAGTATAATACTTTATCTACATCAATAACATACTCATTCCAATTAATAACAAAATCCAAAATCATTAATATGAGTTTCAAATATCATTTGAAACTTCAAAAATTCATATCAAATCCAAATCAGATCATAATTCAATTCCGACTTCGAATATGAGTTTCTTGTCGGTTATTCTACTACATACAGGAAATTCAACTTCAAATACACGCTATTCCAGCACTTTGATATTTAGAGCTGCTGGAACCAGAAGAAAATTACCTCAGTCAGAAGCCCTCGACGCGAAGATCACAAATATATAATTTGTTTCGCGTTTAGACAACGTTTCGAAGTCAATTCGGACGAAAGAAATAAAGTTTTTCTCGTGTCTCTCGGAAAACTGTTGAAATCAAATGAAGAAAGAAAGAAACGAAGCTCATTCTTATCTTCCACCCCTTCGGCGCTCGGGCGGTAGAATTCTCGCGCCCGAGCGCGAGACATTATGGCCCCGGCTAACAATTGCACCGCGCTCAAACGGTCACAAATTACCGCTCGGGCGCGGCATGTTCTGCCCGAACATACATTTCATATATCCTGGCGCTCGGGCGATCATTTTCTACCGCCCGGACGCCACATCTTCTGTCCAAAACATTGGTTTTGGTATTATATTGGCGTCCGGCTTTTCCACTCGAGCTCTTACAACGTCAATTCATATTCCATACTTATTTTCTCAATTCCATTGTCATGATATACGTCAAATACATAATCACATGACAATTTCATAAATTATCGATAATCACACAGGATTTACGATAATACGATACACGGTCCTTACAAATTACCTATCACCAGTTCTGGTGGATGTGATTTCTTCCATCTGTATTCAGTATTTGTTGCATCCATTTCAGCAATTGCTTCAGGTTGCAACTGAACGTTTTCTTCAACTTCAGTTGCTGCTGTATCAGTTGGTAACTGATTGTTATCATTTTTCTCCACCAACTGATTATCAGTAATAATTTCTTGTTCAATTGATTGATCCAAAACTTCTGCTTCTAGTGTTTGAAGGATGTTTCGATTAATATGATTCTCCTATTCATTATCATCATCCAAACTGATATCTGTAAATCGACCAACTAGCTCAACTGGATCAGTTGGCTTATCAGTTAGCACAGATTCATCAAATACAACATGAATAGACTCTTCTACATTCAAAGTGCATTTGGTAAAACTCTGTAAGCTTTACTAACTGAAGAATATCCCAGAAATATTCCCTCTACAGATTTAGCGTCAAAGGCTTTTAAATGATTTTTACCATTGTCAAGAATAAAACATCTGCAGCTGAATATCTTGAAATAAGAAACCACATTTTTGTGTCCATGCCAGATCTCATACGGTGTTTTCACATGATTCTTGTTAATCATTTATCTGTTTTGAGTGTAGCATGCAGTGTTTACTGCTTCTGTCCAAAATATTTGAGAAATACCAGAATCAGCAAGCATTGTTCTAGCAGCTTCTTTAAGGGTCCGATTTCTTCTCTCAGCTACACCATTTTGCTGAGGAGTTCTTGCTGCTGAGAGCTCATGTTTGATTCCAGCATTTTCTAAAAATTGTGAAAGATTTTGATAGATGAATTCAGTACCTTGATCAGACCTTATTCGATCAATCCCAACTGATTTTTCATTTAAAAGTCGTTTAAAAAGCTTAATCAGTTGTACAACAGTTTGATCTTTGGATTTGAGAAAAATAACCCAAGTAAATCTTGAAAAATCGTCCACGACTACTAGAGTGTATTTCATTCCCCCTACACTCATGACTGGTATAGGACCGAAAAGATCCATATGTAGCAGTTCTAAGCATCGGGAAGATGATTTACAACCCTTGTTTTTAAATGAAGATATTACATGCTTATCAAACTGAGATGTTGAACAAATTTTATCTTTTGAAAAATCTGTTTTGGGCAAACCAATTACAAGATCATGGTTACTCAGATAGGCAATATATTTAAAGTTTAGGTGGTTCAATCTCTTATGCCACAACAAGTTTTTAGAAGATTTGAAAGCTTTAAGACAAACTGGTGCATAAGGTTGTTCAGTCCAACTAACTTTGTAGGTATTCCCACAACGATTGCCAGTTATGATGACTTCATCAGTTGATTCTCTAACTGAACAAGTGTGTCTGTCAAACTGAACTGAGAATTTATTTTCGCATAACTGACTGATGCTAATCAAGTTATACTTCAAATTCTCAACTAATAAAACATATTTAATCATAAAATTACCATGGATAAGCTTACCCTTACCCACAATTTTACCTTTGCAGTTGTCTCCAAAACTGATGTTTGGACCATTGTATTTGATCAATTGGGATAGCAAACTTGCATCCCCTGTCATATGACGCGAGCAACCACTGTCCAGATACCAGATTGATTCTTTGTTTGTACATGTCACCTGCAATCACACACAATATATAATATCGGTACCCAAAACTATTTGGGTCCTAAACTGATTAGTCCTTTAGGAACCCATACTTGGACAAGTCTAACTGACTTTCCAGTTGCTGTGTTCCAGATAGTTTTTCTCGGCTTGTGTGTGCTTGATGTGTAGTGTGCAGATGAAGCGATATGAGTTTTGGCCTTTTTCAACTGGTTATTCAGCCGATATCTTTTCTGAACTGGCTTGCTGTTATAGTAATTGGAGTATCCATTTAAATATTTCTTGTATTTATTACTGAACCTTTTTGATGACTGACTTTGTGGGTCAGTTGAAGTTTTTGGGCTATAACCAGTACCATATCTTCTAGCCTTGTCCTTATTTTCAATAGGCTGTATGAATGGTTTATTTGGCTATGGTTGTTCTTGTACCACAACTGATTTTACAAAGTGGATATATTTCCTTTTGTTCGTATTCAGTTTTTGTTGAGTATCAATGGTGGAAGTTTCATTTTGGTTGCTGAACCCTAAACAAGTTTTATCAGTAACTGATTTTTGTTTATCTTGTATTTCAGCTAATGCAACAGATTATTTGTTCCATGCTTTAATAAGCTCAGTTTGCTTTGAAATTTCAAGCCTCAACTGCTGAATCATTGATTGGTTCTTGCTTCTTTCAGCATTGAGCTCCGAAATATACCTTTTAAGACTCAAAAAATCAACTGATTCATCAGTTTCAATTTTATTGTCTATGGGATCAGTTTGCTTTGCTCTGGCCTTCTCAAAAGATAAGGCAAGCTTGTGATATTCATTTACCATGTCATGAAGTGTAGAAATGAGTTCATCTCGTGTGAAATCAGGCATGAGCAAATAACAATACTATTAATCATCAGTATATCGAAATTAGTATATAAAATATCCAAGTCCTCTCATCACTCCTAAAACCATGATGTGTGGAAAAGTGTGGTCCTCGGGTCGTGCGTACATCCAGGCCTGCCTAATCAGAGTTTGGCCCCTCCAGTCCCCTCAAAATCATGATCACATATATCAAACACGCCTAGTGAGTCTGAGGACTCAACACACCTGTACCGTGATAACAAATACATATATGTAACAAGCAGCAGTGAAAAATATCGTAATCAACATACATTTCATGACTGCGGTAAAATCGTATGCATAATGGTGACCTGTCAAAGCATGTTAACAATCATAGCACGTATCATCATAAAAACATATACATGTTCATTTTTTCTTAGTTTGAATTCCGTTCGTCAGCTGTGACTTTTGTATTATCATGTCATTCGATGGATCCATCTACGTGTAGCATTACCCGTCCACTGAGCCCCAACCTTTCGTGTCATCATGTCATGTGTCATTGTGTTAGTCACAACCAATTCTCATCCTTCAAAATGTGTCATCATATTCACCCATTAAATAAAAGCATGCATATACATAATTTTTCCTTCAAACAAAGCATGCAGCGTATTTACCATTTTTACATAAAAATCGTATATATGATGCATAAACATTTAAAAAACATGATAGAATATGCTCAGGGCGCTGCCAGGACCAAAATCTCACCCCTGGTACAAAATGACCATTCTACCCCTGGAAACCCAAAACTAACATTTTACCCCAGGACCTCTAAATTTTGATCCTAAGCTTATCAAACTCCTTAAAACATCCCAAAACATATTTATAAGCATTCCTAGGCGTACACTCGGGCCCATTTTACAAATTAACTGATTCGTTTTAAAACTTGAGCCGGGGTCCCGGTATTAACCCGAATCGAATCGAATCGAAACTTAACCAAATTTTTCCCTACTTTTTACCATGTCTTAACAACATGTAAAGGTCCTAAAACCCAAAAATTCAGACCCCTAAACTTACAAAAACCAGAACCCAAAGTTTCTGGAAAAATTCACTATTTCCCTTCTCAAACCCTCAATGCACCACCCTACCACTAGCACCCATCGGCTCGCACCAGCTCACAAGAGCCACAAACCAAGCTACCTACGACCGAGTCCAGACCCTAAGGGACGTACCAGACCCATGGAACCAGCACCATGCAGCCTACACGACGGAAACGAATGCTAGAACCCGAAGTCCTCACACCCGAGCCCCTCTCCTCAACGCGTGCGGCCTGTTAAATCAGATGGTTCCAGCGGTGGTTGGGCCACCCTGGGCCGTGACTCAGACCCACCGGAGTCTAGTCCGAGCCCCAGTTTAGTCCTTGCACCAACGGCACCACCCCTACCTCGATCCATCACCCACACGTGGCACACCTCCGATAAAACCTCTCGATCCTTCCGCCTATAGCAACAACAACCGGTTCTAACCCCAAAACCACAACTTGACACCATTTTTAGCCTCTAAAAAACCCGAAACCGCAGCCACTTGCACATCAATAAGAAAACGTGAGTGAAAACATGAAAACAATGCAATAACCATGCCAAAAATCAGAACCGAAGGCTTGCATCATCTGGATCGAAACACTTGCATCCATGAACACACATTTATCATAAATATGGTGTGAGTGATACAAAACAACAAGAATACATGCGTGCCTGATAGAATTTTTGCAAGGCAAACGAAGAACAACCGTCGAGAGTGAATTTCCTTGAAGAAGGTTGCTTGGCCGAATATTTCTTGTTGAGGGTTTTCTTAAAACGAGAGAGTTTGATAGGGGAAGGGGGAGGTGTCGGCTGAGTGGAGATTAATTTAGGTTTAGGGTGTGATAAACTAATAATTAAATAGTTAATTAATAGATAATGGGTCCTAAGTTGTCATTTAAAAGTTTAAAAAGGAGTTTTAAGCCCAATAAGCTTAAAATTAGGCCCATTAAGTCCAAACACACTCCCGGAAAATATTTCATGTTGGTAAGTTTTTAAAATAATACCTGAACAATCAAAAAGTCTCGTTTCGATAAAATTTACGTACTGCTAAAAAACATTCTCTGGCGGGCAAATATATCCAACAAAGCTCATTTCTTGAAAAATACATTTAAAACATCTTACACTAATCAATAAAAATTATTCGTGTATTAAAATAATTTTCCGGATAATTCTCCGGTCTCCGTTCCTCGTTCGAGCGCGAAATGCATCTAGAAACCCTAATGCATGGACTTTTAAAATTTCCTGAAATATTATATCATGCAAGAATTATGCACAATATGCATAAAAATAATCAAACACATAAATAATTAAAAATCCTAGATTTCATGCATTCATGTTACGTGAATTAAATTTCTGGACCTTACAAGGTAGTTTTGAATAAAGCTTAAAAAATTCATAACAATTAAAATACAGGTTAAAAAAATAATCAAACTTTCCAAAAATTCCTAAAAATAGTGCAAAATCATTCGGAAGTCGGAAACAAAAAAAATTGGGGTGGCGTGTAAGAAACTCGCATTGGTGTGACGACGAGCGTGGTTGTTTTGACGATCACGCGCGGCTTAAATTTTTCAATACTATGTAATTTCGGACTCCCGACAACTTTTTTGTTGGACACATTTTGAAATTAGAAACAAATCAATTGTATAATTTGAGTAACTAGAATGACTGTCTGATAGAGGTCATATTTATGTATTTTAGTGCATAGTGTGAGTCTTAGTTTGCATCGTTTTGATTGCATGAAATCTGCATTTTGTTCATTTCATCTTAAGTTATTTAATGTGATCACCGCTGACTCTGTTGTATGAATGTGCAGGAAAAAAGACGGAAAATGAGAAAATTCAACCGTAAGTGAAGCTAAGAACAGACCACTTGGCGTTGGGGCGGTAATTCTTGACCGCCCCAGTACATCCAGAAGCCAAGGAAGGAGTTGGGCAGAAGACCTCGCGCTAGGGCGGTAATTATTAACCGCCCCAGTGCTAGCACAACGAAAATAGGATGTCCGGACAGAACACCTCGCGCTAGGATGGTATTTCTAGACCGCCTCAACGCGAGAGGCTGAATGAAATTACAGAAGACCTCGCGCTAGGGTGGTAAAGCGTGAGTAAACAAGGAAATTTTCCTTATTGGTTCGTATTCAACTTGAAAGGTGGGTGGCTGCAAAAAGAACCCTAGGGACGAAAATTCAGGGACTTTTCAGCAGCCACGAAGTTAGGAAGAGAGAAAATGCTTGGAGAAAGCTTGCAGCTGAAGATTTCCGGGCAATTTTCTTCGCGTTTTCGTCACGTCTAGTATTTCTAGTTTAATTTCTCATGTTTAAATATTGTTTTGCTTAATTTGATCATGAATTCTAGTAATTTTCATTATTTTTTGGGATGTAAGGGGATCCTACCCCGAAACTGAGTTTAGTTAATTAATCTATCGATTTTTTATTTATCCTAGATTGTGCTATCATTTTCATTGCGTTGTTTAAGCGTAGCTAACTTTAATAAAGATTTCATATTGCGATTGAGTTCGAGAGAATAACCCGTGATAGGAACGAGTAGCATAATCCGTGGATTTACAATTTATATAGAAATATGAAGTCGGATACACGTCGATAGTCATAGTCCAGTAGGTCGAAAGCTGGGGGATTTCATAGAACGACATGCAATTCACCTTTGATAAATAATTAAAGATATTTAATTACTTTACTGAGTTGAATAAGTTTGATCTAGCTCGAGAGGACGTGTTCAATTGAATAGAAAATTTTGTCAAAAGAGTAGATTATTGTCGAACGAATTAAGTAAATTAACGAGGGGTAGGTGAACTGAGATTCTCAACAAATTAATTTCTCATTGAGTCTTTAATCAATCATTTAGCTTATTTATTTCATCATTTAATTTTTGAATCATTTTGTTGAGATTTTATTTAATACTCATAGTATTAAACAATTATCTGAATTAACATTGCTAAAGGTTTAATAACTGAGAATAACAATTGCAAAATACAGACTCTAGAAGGAACGATACTCGTACTCTCGTACACTATATTATTACTTTACATCGTGCACTTGCGATTATTTCGAGCTTGATTATTAATTTTTAATAAGGATTTTACAGTGCAAGTCTTGCTCGGTCAAGTTTTTGGCGCGGTTGGCAAGGATCGTGAATCCACAATTTTATTTTCAGTTATTTACTTTAGCATTCATTATTTTTTTTTTCTTGACACCTTCGATTTATTTACAGGTATCCCTCTCGGTGCATGCCAAGATCTCTAGAGTCTGATCTAGATATATTTAATCCAAAGATTGAAAGACCCCTACGCAGATGAAGACAACAACAGAGGCTTAGAGACATGATGAACATGAACCACCGTCGGGAAGAGCAGTATGAAGATCTAAGAGTCGAAGAGCCAAGGCGCATACCCATGCTGGAGTACGCACAACCTTCTCTTGATGGAACATGTCCAAGCATAGTGCGAGCAACCATCAGGGCGAACCAGTTTGAGATCAAACCAGCCATTATTCAATTGATTCAGAACACGATACAGTTTGGGTGAAATGTGCTAGATGACCCAAACACTCACATCGCCAACTTCATAGAAATTTGTGATACTTTAAAATTTAATGGAGTTTCTGATGATGTTGTTAGATCGCGTTTACTTTTTTTCTTTGCGTGACAAAGCTAAAGCCTAGTTGAATTGTTTACCTATAAGTTCAATCACAACTTGGGAAGATATGGCCAAGGCGATCCTCTTGAAATACTTTCCTCCATAAAAAACCATGAAGCTGCTAGCGGACATAACCACCTTCTCTCAATTTAAGCAGGAGACACTCTACGAGGCTTGGGAGCGCTACAAGGACTTAGTGCGGATATGCCCACAGCATGAGTTGCCTCTTGGGTTAGTTGTCCAAACTTTTTACTGTGGTTTAATTTCATCTAACCGTATCATGATAGATGTTGTGGCCTGTGGGAATCTACTGATGAAAATGGCCAAAGAAAGGTATGAGTTATTGGAGGAGATGGTTGCTAGAAGTTATCATCCTCAATCAGAGGAGAAGTGCAGGAGTTCATCAGGTAACTGACTTTTCTGCTGTCACTGCACAATTAGAAGCACTTAACAGGAAAAAATACTGATTGAATGTAAACGGGAGATTGATGCACCTGCAAGAGATATTCTGTGGTAAATGCGGAGGATAATATTATGTTAAGGATTTCCAAGACAATAGCCCTTTCGATGTGCAAGATGAGGCACCAGTAAATCAAGTGGGGATTCAAAACCATCCTATGAATGATCCATATTTAAACACATACAATTATGGATGGATACAACTTCCAAACTTCTCATGGGGTGGTCAAAAACAGCCAGAATCGTCACAGAGATGACAGCAGTATGGTAAGAAACCGTGTATAGACCTGAGCCTAGAGAGGAGAAGTCTAGTTTGGAGCAAATAATTTCTAAATTTATGTCATCCACTGAAATTAGACTATAGAACCTAGATGCATCGCTAAACGGGTTAGAAAATCAAATAGGACGGTTAGCTACGATGATTGCTAGTAGAAATCCGAGCACCTTGCCAAGCAACACTGAGACTAATCCAAAAGAGCAAGTGAAGGTCATAGCATTGAGGAATGGAAATGTACTTGAACAAGAGGGGAAGGAAAAAGGGAAGCCAAGAGAGGGAGCGGCTGACACGTCCACATGTAAGTCTTCTAACTCTACACCCGCACCCACTACACAATCTAGAATTGTTATCCCTCCACCTTTCCCTACAACATTAAAAAAGGTGAAAATGGATGCGCAATTCGTTAAGTTCCTAGAAGTATTTAAGAAATTGCACATTACTATTCTCTTTTTTGATGCTTTGGTGCAAATTCCTAGCTATGATAACTTTATGAAAGACATTTTAGCAAATAAGAGGAAGATAGAAAATGACATGAAGGATCGAGTGTGCTAGTGCCTTCGAAGGCATTTCGAACACTATATTCACCAATGAGCTGCAATAGCTCGTGTTCTAAGAATGTTAACACCGATGAATTAAATCGACTTTGATTTAAAACCAAGCGGAAAAAACTCGAAGTAATTCTTCGTGAAGAAGACTGTTATATTAGAAAACATTTTATCTCATGTAAACTGAATAACCAAAAGATGGTAGATTAGTTTTTGCATTCATCTGTTCAGTTATGGTGACAACTGAATTGACGGATACTCTAACTGATCCAAACAGTTTGAAAATATTAGTTAATTAGTTAACTACACAAGATATGTTTATGGATGTTCGGAGACTTCAACAGCTCCTACCTCACCCCTTATACCGCCTCGGGTAGGATCCACTAGAAGACTTTGATTTATACAACACTTTGTACAAACCCACTCAGCTAGGACTTATATTACTGCTTAAACTAAACTCCTAGCTACGATTGAAGGCAGCACCTTCCAGCCAACGCTTCTTTAGCGTCTATGTGTCAAAGACTACATACACAAGTTTAACGTCTTTGTGCAAGACTGTATTTAAGTGGTTGAGAGTGTTCGTGTGTGAGAACTGAACATGGATGTTCTCACACACTGAGGGTAATAAGCTTATAAACTAAGCAGATAACACGTTAAAGTGTCCTTCTAGGCTGAATGCTTCTGAAAGCTGATGTGCAATGTTCGTGTCCTTTCTTTTCTCTCTTATTTGCGTAGAAGCTTCTTGTCTCTATATCTTATTGTAGTTTTTGAGTCTTCACTGATCTTCTCTTTATATAGGCGAGAAAACTGAATGTACACTCAGACTCATTTATTGTATCTATTTCATCTTGAATTCGTTTCTTGGACTTTGTTTATCGACTTTCCGACTGCCCTTCTGAAACGTTGCCTTTAATGCTCTGATGCAACGTCCATTATTGTTCTTTGACTGGACAACGGCTTTGTACCTTCACGTACAGCTGGAATCCACTAAAAGAGTTTGTCTTCAACTACAACTGAAAGATTCTGACTGATGCTCTGAACTGGTCAGGTGAACTGATCTTCAGTTGGGCTGGTGAAATCAGTTGACTCGTCACTTGAACTAATTTCACTCTCGTTCAATTGAACTGATCAGTTGGGTTATTTCATCAGTTGAACACTCATTCGGCTGGCCATGCTTCTGAGGTTCTCCTGCTGAACCACTTATCAACTGGACAATCAGCTGTACTGCTCAATTGACGTAACAGTCAGATTGATTCAGTTTGTGCAATCAGTTGAGTCTTCAGTTTGCGATGTAAACAGCTCGTGACTGATCCTAGCTTCTGCACACTGAGGTAGATTATTAGTAACATAAAATAACAAGTTTTGTTAACATCAAAATCAAGATTGTGAACTTGAATAGTTCCAACATCACATGAGTGTAAGCTTAACTGAAAATTGCTCTGCATTGGTACAAAACAAGATCCCACCGAAACTAAAAGATCCAGGGAGTTTTTATATTCCTTGCATGATTGGTCATGTTGTTTTTCATAAAGCTTTATGTGATCTTGGTGCAAGTATAAATTTTATTCCTTTATCTGTATTCAAGAAACTCGGATTAGGAGAGCCTAAGCCAACAAGGATGTCCTTGTAACTAGTAGACAGATCTGTCAAATATTCACGAGGAGTCATAGAGGACGTGTTGGTAAAGGTGGACAAATTTATATTCCCTACAGATTTTGTGGTGCTAGAAATGGAGGAGGATATGGAGATGCCTTTAATTCTGGCCAGACCATTCCTTGCAACCGGCAAGTCCCTAATTGATGTGCAAGAATGGAAGTTGAGATCAAGGGTGGGGGGGGGGGGGGAAGAAATTAGTTTTGATGTCTTTAATGATCTTAATCACACACTGCGCACTTATGACTATTTTAGAGTCGATGCTTTGGATTCACTTGTCAACAATTTTTGCAGGACGCTGTGAAGGACCTATTGGAAGCCGCCCTCACAACTAAATTAAAAAAGGATGACTTGGACTAAGAAAAAGCGGAAATAGTGGCATAATTTAATGCCAACCATCAATTGACTAAGCCAATGAGGATGAGATTTGAGGATTTGGGAGAGCGAAGAGACTTGACCCCTCTGAAGTCAAGCATTGAGGAACCACCAATGCTCGAGCTCAAGCCACTGTCTCCGCACCTAAGGTACGTATACCTACGTGAGAATAATAATCTACCTGTCATTTTTTCGGCTGCTTTGACAGATGCTATGGAGGAAAAATTGCTGCAAGTTCTTAAAGAGCACAAAAATGTGTTTTCCTGGAAAGTGGCAGACATAAATAAAGAGAATAAGTCCATCAATCTGCATGCACAAAATCCTGATGGAAGAGAATTATTCACCCCTTGTGCAACCTCAGAGACGACTCAATCCAAATATGTAAGAGGTAGTGAAGGCTGAAACTATTGCAGGTATTATCTATCATATCTCCGATAGCGCATGGGTAAGTCTTGTTCAGTGTGTGCCTAAGAAAGGTGGGATTACTTTGATCACTAATGAAAATAACGAACTTATTCCCAATAAGACTGTTACAGGCTGGATAGTGTGTATTGATTATAGGAAGTTGAATGATGTCACCCGTAAGGACCACTTTCCCCTCCCTTTTATTGATCAGATGTTAGAAAGGCTAGCAGGACATGAGTTTTATTGTTTTCTAGATGGGTATTCGGGATAACCAAATCTCTATTTCACCTAAGGACCAAGATAAAACCACTTTCACTTGCACTAATGGCACTTTTGCTTTCCGACGTATGGCCTTTGTTCTCTGTAATGCCCCAGCTACTTTTCAACAATGCATGACTGCTACATTCCATGATATGATTGAAACTTTTCTTGAGATATTTATGAATGACTTTTCTATCTTTGGTGCAACATTTAATGAGTGTTTGCAGAATCTGAACGCAGTGTTGAAAAGGTGCGAGGAGACAAACCTAGTGCTAAATTGGGAGAAGTGTCATTTCATGGTACAAGAGGAGATTGTGCTAGGGCAAGAGATTTCTAAACAAGGGATTGAGGTGGACAAAGCTAAAGTAGAAATCATAGAAAACCTACCACCACTAGCATCAGTGAAGGGAGTTAGAAGTATCCTAGGACATGTCGGTATTTACCTTTCATTAGAGATTTTTCTAAAATTTCTAAGCCCCTATCTTCCTACTCATGAAAGATGTGCCATTTGATTTTAATTCTGACTGTTTGCAGGCGTACAAGAACCTAACGGAGCGCTTGGTGATAGCTCCTGTGTTGGTTGCATTGGATTGGGATCTGCCCTTCGAGTTAATGTGCGACGCCAGTTATACAGCGTTTGGTGTTGTTCTAGGCCAAAGGCGGAACAAGGTATTTCACTCTATATGCTATGCGAGTAAGACTTTAGATGAAGCACAATTAAATTATGGAACAACTGAAAAAGAATTACTTGCAGTAGTATTTGTACTTGATAAATTCTATTCATACCTTGTTTTGTCAAAGTCATTGTGTTTATTGACCACTCCGCACTTAAATATTTGCTTGCTAAGAAAGAGGCCAAACCACGATTGCTTAGGTAAATCTTACTTCTACAAGAGTTTGACCTCGAAATAAAAGATAAAAAAGTATAGAGAACGTAGTAGCTGATCATCTTTCTAGGCTTGAGCATGTTAACAGAAATTGTAAAAATGATGAGATAGATGATTGGTTTCTAGATAAACATTTGTTAAAGGTGAAAATTTATCCATGGTTTAAGGATTTTGATATTTTTTTGTTACAGGCTCCCCCCCCCCCCCCCCCCCCCCTCCCAATTTAACATTTCACCAAAGAAAGAAATTATTTTCGGACATGAAATATTATTTTTGGGAGGAGTCCTTACATTTCAAAATATGTGCAGATGCCAAGATAAAGATATGTGTAGCGGAGGAAGAGATGAGATCGATTCTTAGCCACTATCATGATCGTGAGGTAGGTGGTCATTTTGTACCCACACGAACAGCATCCAAGGTACTCAAATATGGCTTTTATTTGCCAACTCTATTTAAAGATGCACGTTCATTTGTCCTGTCTTGTGATAGATGCCAACGCACATGTAACATTTCTAATTTCCATGAGATATCTTTAAATAATATTATCGAGTGCTAAGTTTTTATGTTAGGGAATAGATTTCATGGGACCGTTTCAAACTTTTTTCCCGAAAAAATACATTTTGGTTGCGGTTGACTATGTTTCCAAATGGGTGGAGGTGGAATCATATGCCACGAATGATGCTCAAGTGGTGCTGAAATTTTTAAAGAAAACATTTTCAACAGATTTGGAACACCACGAGCAATCATTAGTGATGGTGCATGGCACCCATTTTTGCAATAAAATTTTTGAAAAACTTTTGGGCAAATATGGGGTTACTCATAAAATCTCCACTCCCTATCACCCCCAAACAAGTGGTCAGTGGAGGTATCGAATCGCGAGATCAAGAGGATTCTGTAGAAGGTTGTGGGGATAAATCGAAAGAACTGGTCGTTGAGGTTAGATGACGCGCTTTGGGCGTATAGGACTGCTTTTAAGACACATATAGGCTTGAAACCATATCGGATACTTTTTTGAAAAGCGTGTCATTTACCTGTTGAGTTAGAACATAGATCTTATTGGGCAACAAAAGCACTGAATCTTGATTTTTCTCTTGCAGGTGAACACATGTTGCTGCAGTTGGACCAATTGGAAGAATTCAAGGGTCAAGCCTATGACCTGTCATTGACCTACAAGGAGCGTACAAAGCAAGCACATGACAAGCGCATTACACCAAGGGAATTCAAAGAAGGCGAAGCGTTGCTACTGTACAACTCCAAGTTGCGCTTATTTCCTGGAAAGATCAAGTCAAGATGGAGGCAAGCTCAAATCAAGATGGACGGGCCCTTACATGTTCACCAAAGTGTTCCCCTCGGGATCCATAACTTTGAGAGATGGAAAAAATGAGTCGTTCACGGTCAATGCTCAACAACTGAAGCATTATTTGGGTGGCACAGCGGAGCCACAAATTGGAGTCATTCGATTCCAAAACAATCAGAGCTTAGAAGAACCTACAGTCTAGCTCTCGACTATAAATTGAGAACTAATGTCTTTCTCTTTCTACTCATTTTTAATTTTTCATTTATTTAGTTTAGTTTTTAAACTATAAGTTGGTTGTTTTTATTGTTTTTATTTTTTTCAAAAAAAAATTTGAGAAGTCAGAAGTAGAGGAGCTCGCGCTAAGGAGGTACTTTTCGACCGGCCCAACACGTTTCACTGGCACTTCGGGGACAGAGAGCTTAGCCCTATGGCGGTATAATTTGACCGCCCCAGCGCACCACGTGAATTTTTTGACAGAGGGCATCGCGCTAGGGCGGTATAGTTTGACTGCCCCAGCGCACCGTGTTATAAAGTCGCCCCTTCTCTTCTTTCTCTCACTCTGCGCACACAAATAAACCCTCCCCTTTGATTTTCTCTGCATAAATTCATCCCTCACCATCTATCTCTCCTTCTCGATTTGTAAGTACTCGATTTCCTACATTCTCCACCATTCAAGCACGCCGCTGACTCCGTTCCCCTTTCAGAATTTGCAAGGCACCTGTCGTGGTTAGTTCATCTCACCCATCTGCGCATTAAACCATGGCTCCCAAGAAATCTAAGGTAAGACAAGCCTCTTCATCCTCTTCGTCCAATAATAGAGGTAAATTTGTGAATGAGGAACCCCGAAATCGGTATGAACACGCCAAAGTCCATAGGCGCCCTATTCCGGAATGAGGGTTTGATTTCTCCTTTTGATCGTTACATCTTTTTAAAGATATTGAGAAACGAGGATGGGAGTCCTTTTTTGCTCAACCCGAGACTGCAATGATTCCAATTGTGCGTGAATTTTATGCCAACGTCATCGAGCGAAGTGATGGAAGTGCTATGGCTCGGGTAAGTTAATCTCTTTTGACTCTGCCACCTTGAATGAGATGTTGGGTACCCTGTGGTTGATGAATCGGCTTTAGAATAATTAATAGCCAACTATGATTTTGAATTAATTATGCAAACAAACTGTTACCCGTGGCCTATTTGGAAGACTCCGAGTTTTTTTTTTGGAAAATATTTGTTGTTTAGGCCCGCGATGTGCCATAATTTTCTTATTATCCTAACCGAGTTCCCAAAGGCGGCCGAGGATAAAGCTGCAGCTAACCGACCACTGCCATCCCCACAGCCCCGACGACGAGCAATTATTGATAAAATTGATGAGTTGTGTGCTTTTGCGGTTCATCAAGATCAGTACAACACTGTTAACTGTGCTTACATGTCATTGACGGAGTCTCTGGTGCGCGGTATGGCCTTGCACATGGGTCTCGACACCTCACCCTATCCACCGCCGCCGACATACCCACCTTTGTTCCCATTCCGCTATGCTTACCCTCATCCAGACGATCACGAGCCCAGAGTTGTGCCACCTGAGGACGACGAGGATGAGCAGTGATCAGGGGAGTCTTCGTGTTTCCTTTTCTTTGCATTCATTTTATCTATTTCATTTCGGTTGCATTCTGATTAGCATCCATTTTAGTTACTATGTTCGTTTGTCTACCTGTTTTAGTAGTTTTATGCACTAGGGACATTGCATGATTCTGTTTGAGGGGTGGATGTTTAGTTTTGTTACTTTGTGTTTAGGTTGTTTGTTTAGTTCGTTTTTTTCGTATTGCATTTGTCTCGTTTTATTTGTGTTGTCATTTGAAAAGTGGTCTATAGTTGGTGCTAGATTGGTATGTGGTAGCCAATAATGATGTTGAATGGGTCACACATAACCATATCCATTTTTGTTACGGAACTAGTTTAGAACACATGAGTGGTTGACGCATGAAAATCTTAATTGGATAATAATATTTTCGGCACAAATGTTGATAACAAAAGAATGCATGACATAGTGAACTTGGAAATTTTTTGTGTGGAATTTGAGATGCATACTAGGTTACTTGAACTTGAACATGTTCCTTAACGGGAACACTGCCCAGCAGGACGAGGATGAGTTATGCACATTTCTGCTAGACCAATGCACTGGTCTGAGCTTACCGATAATAATTGTGTTGCGATACTTGTACCCGTATATCTAGCCTTGTCTAACCTTATTTATGCACCCTTGAGATTGGACCGAAGCCACACGCCCATATCTCTTGTTCTTATATATGGAGGACAGAAATATAAAAAAGTATGTTGCACAAAAAAAAAAGATGATGTAAAGTGTGGGGGAGCCAAATAAAGGAATGCAATTATATTCCTAGGCTAAAAGAATGGAAATGTATGGAGTTGAAGAAAATCAGATGCAAAATCTAAATGTGCACAAATGATACACCATTGTACCTCCTCGTTTCCTGTTTCAGCCCAGTCGAGGTAACCATATCCTGTGATGATTTATGCCAGACGAGTCCTAACTAACTGTGCAGCAAATTGGTAACTAGTGAAGAGGGATTGTGTACACTGACTTGTTGACTGAAGTCTCTTACAGTGTTGAAAATCTACTGTGGAAATGCATGATGCTTGAGCCAACATTGCACGCACACACGTTTTTAAATCCATGAAAGATTTTAGCGCTAAAACTTTTTGGTGAAATACGGAACTAGTGTCTTGCGTTAGTGGATAAAATATGTGTTGATATTCGTTGAGGGAGACAAGAACCATGAATGCACTGACATGCTACTTCTTGTGTTGTTGTGCCCTGCAACCTATTTTGCTCGAGGGGGAGCAAAAGGTTTGTATGGGGGGTTGATAGAGGTAATATTTACGTATTTTAGTGCATTGTGTGAGTCTTAGTTTGCATCGTTTTGGTTGCATGAAGTCTGAATTTTGTTCATTTCATCTTAAGTTATTGCATATGATCACCGCTCACTTAGTTGTATGAATGTGCAGGAAAAAAAACGAAAAATGAGGAAATTCAACCGGAAGTGAAGTTGTGGACATGCCACTTGGCGCTGGGGCGGTAATTCTTGACCGCCCCAGCGCATGCTGAAGCCAAGAAAGGGGTTGGGCAGAAGACCTCGCGCTAGGGCGGTAATTATTGACCACCCCAGTGCGAGCACAACAAAAATAGAATGTACGGACAGTACACCTCGCGCTAGGGCGGTATTTCTTGACTGCCCCAGCGCGAGAGGCTAAAGAAATTACAGAAGACCTCGCGCTAGGACGGTAATTCTTGATCGAAATTACCGCCCCAATGTGAGTAAACAAGGAAATTTTCCTTATTGGCTTATATTCAACTTGGAAGGTGTGTGGCTTCAAAAGGAACCCTATGGATGAAAATTCAGGGACTCTTCAGCAGCCACAAAGTTAAGAAGAGAGAAAAGGCTTGGAGAAAGCTTGAAGTTGAAGATTTCCGGGCAACGTTCTTCGCGTTTTCGTCTCGCCTAGTATTTCTAGTTCTATTTTTCAAATATTGTTTTATTTAGTTTGATCATTAATTCTAGTAGCTAATTTTCATTATTGTTGGAATTTAATAGGATCCAATCCCGAAACCGAGTTTAGTTAATAATCCATCGACTTTTGATTTATCTTGATTGTACTATTAATTTCATTGCGTTGTTGAAGCGTAGCTAACTTTAATAACGATTTCATATTGCGAGTGAGTTCGAAAGAATAGCCCGTGATAGGAACGAATAACATAATCCGTTGATTTACAATTTACATAGAAATATGAAGTCGGATACACGTCGATAGTCATAGTCCAGTAGGTCGAATGTTAGGGGATTTCATAGAACGACATGTAATTCACCTTTAATAAATAATTAAAGAGATTTAATTACTTCACTGTGTTGAATTAATTTGGCATAGCTCGAGAGGGCATGTTCAATTGGATAGAAAAGAACGAATTAAGTAAATTAGCGAGGGGTAGATGAACTAAGATTCCAAACAAATTCATTTTTTATTGAATCTTTAATCAATCATTTTAGCTTATTTATTTCATCATTTAATTTGTGAATAATTTTTTTGAGATTTTATTTAATCCTCGTAGTAGTAACAATCATCTGAATTGTCGTTGCTAAAGTTTTAGTAACTGAGAATAACAATTGCGAAATACAGTCTCTAGAGGAACGATACTCGTACTCTCGTACATTATATTATTACTTGACATCGTGCACTTGCGATTATTTTGAGCTTGAATATTATTAATTTTTACTAAGGATTTTACAGTGCAAGTTTTCCTCGATCACTGTCATTGTCATGTTCACTTTGGACAACCAAAAACAATACTTCTGCCTTATTTCGGGATGATCGGCTGACACATTTTGTAAACTAGAAAATATTTTGAACAATTTGTATTTTGAAGCCGAAGGCAAATTCATTCAAAAAGAATGAGTAATTCGAACCTGATGTGGCTTCTTTAAAACCGGTTTTCTGGAATTTTTCTAGAAACTGTTCTTCACGAATTTGAATTTACTGATAAGATTTGGGTAATCATATTGTTACACCTCTAGCATATCATGATTTTTAGATATGAAGTGGTTGCTGTGTGAAAATTTGGATAATTTTTTATAAGATTTGGTAATTTTCCTTGAATTTTCCTAACATTTTCTACTCTAACGCCCTACTACAACTTATCCCCTCTAAACCCAAGACTCTTGATCAAATTTTGGGATGAAATGCTTCAGAATGGATGTATTTGTAGGAGAAGAGAAGGGACCAAGCTTGAACACTTGTCTTAGTTTATTTTCAATTTTTGACATTTGTTTTCCCCAAACTTGGCACATATTTCAGGATAATAATGAATATAAGATTCATATTTGGAACTTTTACAAAACATAAAAAGATTTATAAAAGATATACCAAAGAAATTAAACAACAGAGGATTTTACCGAGGTCCACCTCAGAATCATAAATTCATAAAAAATCACCCATGAACGCCTTAAACACCATCTCTCGGCTAAGCAGGCTAAAGTTTGTAGAATAATGAAATAAACTTATTAATATTATATAGATGTATTTTTATTTATTTCATTCCAACTCCTTTAAGTAGATTAATGTGTATATACGTTAAATATTTTTGCTATAATAAATATTTTTATTGAATTTCTCTTTATTGAGGATAAATTTCATTTTATTTAAGTAGTTTATTGTTATTCTTTTTATTGAAATCATTTAAATTTTGTCCAAACACGTTAAAATTTAGGGGTATTGTATTACATGAAAAGTGAAAGATTTTTAGATTAGGTGTACAACGAGCCAACTTATGGCTTGCGTTTTATTGACTTTTATGTAAAAATAATATTTATTTTAATAATATTTTATGGTTTTATTTGATTATGACATTTAATTTATTTGTATACTCTTGGAAACTGTATACATAAAGTCGATGAATATACTTATACCGCTTCCCCCAAAGAGGCAGACATCTCGCTAACAGCTCGTTGCTTTGACTAAGCACCATGAGGTCCACGAGTCTAGTAGATCATGAAATTCATTAGAAAATGTATAGTATATTCTAAATATATTTCTAGTCGATTCAGCCGTCTAAAATAGGGATAAATGTCGCTCGCACTTGATATTAACATCTTTGATTAAAACATCATATTTCATTGGTAAGGACATGTGGATATACTTTGATCCGTTTACCGACTCCAATTAGTTTTATCAGGTGGTGAGGTTTGATGTAGTTTCGAAATACGTAAGATTCAATGTATTGTATTCGGATATTCACCGCTCGCCTATAAGTGAAGATATCAAATGTAATATGATGAATTAATAGTGCAAGATATGTGCTTTAGAGAATGGTCTTTTCTTAGTTGCACATACGCTATCACTATTTTTAATCAAATATACATCATATTTTTTATCGAATCCATTTGCAACTCTGGATGTACCAATAGTTGCAGGTTTGATCGTGATATATAAGTTGAGGGGACCGTACTATACGCTAATATAACTTATTAGTTATTGCAGGTACTATCAATGATACATAGGGGAACATTGGACGATGCTATTAGACTCTTTTACCATGATCTGATTGGTGCAATCAAACTTGAGTTTTGAAGTTCTTGATCAATGGTTTGATGAAAAAATGAGGCTAATTAGGTTAAACCCGAATAAGAACAAATTTCGTTTGGAACATGAACTTGTGAACCCACGGCTAA
Organism: Primulina tabacum; assembly: GCF_025594145.1. Classification (NCBI taxonomy): domain Eukaryota; kingdom Viridiplantae; phylum Streptophyta; class Magnoliopsida; order Lamiales; family Gesneriaceae; genus Primulina; species Primulina tabacum. Next base: position 33,559 of record NW_027459739.1, on the reverse strand, counting down.
CTGTATCCCTGAACTATTGAGGGACACACAAGTATTTTATTCTATGTTTTCGTTGAGATAGTCGAATTCATTGAGTTGAATTTGGATACTACAGTTTGATAGAGATCAAAAAAATTGCTTATAAAAGAGTTTACGAGGAAATTCCATTATTGAAAAATGTGGAAGTTATCTTAACGCCTTCGACCCATGCTAGAAAATATTGCTACAAATGCCCCACTTCTTTGAGCATCTCAACAATTTTTTTAGTCACGGGTATATATCTATGAAACGAGTTGACTCAGTCTATATAATATTTGGCATGAAAGTAATATTTTTCAATGATGGAGTCGGGTTAGAAATATGTCTCACAAAGTTGACCCATGATACATGATACAAGAGTGTTTGTGATTTTTTTGGTACGACGAGGACAACACAGAAAAATCATTAGGGATAAAAAAATCTTGCAATTCATTCTTTTTTTACTGAATAACATAAATAAGATTTTACTTATTTATGTTAGAGTAGGTGACCATCAAACCAACTTGGGGCTCGGGATTTTTTTGACTCTAATGTAAAACAATATTTATTTTAATAATATTTTATGATTTCATTCGATTATGACATTATACTTTATATGTATATCCATGCGAGCTGGATAGATAAAGTCCTTGAATATACAACAAATACCATGAGGTCTGCCTCGCAACGAAAGATCATGAAACTTATTAGGAAGTATATCATGTATTCTAAATAGGTTCCTACTCGAATCACTCGACTAAAACAATTATAAAGGTCGATCGAGCTCGAGACTATCATCTATGATGTAAACACCATGTTTCATTGGTAAGAGCATGGAGATGTCTATTCACACATATAGGTGATCATATGATAATACACTAAACAACCCTCCCTCAGACTGTCCAAGTGATTCTCACTTATCGAGTGGGATAGTCTGCGGTTATGGTTGAACACTATTAGTCCTTTGACCTTGGACATTGTAGGGCTATACGTACTAGCATGCACTTTATTCTATTTACCGACTCCACTGAGGGTCATCAGTTGGCGAGGTTGGATGTTGTTTCGAAATACGCAGGAGCAAATGCATTGTAGTTAGGGATTCACCATTTGCCTACGGGTGAAGATATCCTATGTGATCTGATGATTTAATAGTGTAAGGAGTCTCTGGCCAGATCAAGAAATGAGCTTTAGGGAAATGTGTTTTCCTAGTTGCACATACCGTGTCACCATTATTACTCAAAGATAAATAACATCGTTATCAAATTCATATGCAACTCTTGATATACCAATGGTTGTAGATTCAATCGGGATATATGCGTTGAAGGGACCGTACTATATGCTAAACATGATTAAAGATTCTTGCAGACACTATCAGTGATACCTATGGGATCATGGGGCGATACTATTTGACGCTCTTACCATGATCTGATAGGTGCAATCAGAAATGAGTTCTGACATTCTTGATCAAGGAGTTGATGAAAAGAATGAGGCTAACTAGGGTAAGCCCGAATAAGGATAAATGTTATTGTGAATCACATGGAGATGTGAACCCACGACTAACTTTATCCTGGAACCATTGAAGGTCATACAAGTATCGGATTCTGTGTTCCCGTTGAGATAGTCATGTTTCAAGGAGTTGAAATTTGGCGACTTCTAGTTTGATGAAGATCAAACAAGAAGTTTATAAGTTGATATAATTGGATGTAAGAAATGAAAGTTAGCTTAATTTCTAAATAAGGAAGAAGAGTGGACTGCATGTTTTGTGAAGAAGTTCACTAAAATTAACAGTCGCCCAATATGGTAAGTGAAAATTTTGATCTTCGAAATTTTTATTTTTCATTATATGAACAAGACTTTTATCCTTGATACATCGACGCTTTTGTATCGTCGATCGGGGTTATAATGAGTTCATACTCATTTATTTAGTGAATTGAGAATTTATTAATTGAATGATTGTCCTAGTAATGACGACTATTAGCATGCACAAATTCTCATAAATGTTCTAGAGGAGTCTAGAATTAAATTAACCAATGAGATAATTTTATAAATTAAATAATGATTATTTAATTGATGTACATATACATGTATATATTTTATATGATGATATAAAATATATGTTTATATATATATATATATATATATATATATATATATGGTATTGATATATTGTGTATTATTAAAAGTAATAATTATATATTAATTATATGAGAATTTTAATATCATGATATATGTATAGTCCTTGTGGGAGAGGAACTCCTAATTAAATTATGAGTCTCTCTATATATATACCATGAAGAGCCTTAAACGCATACCGAAACTCTTGCACACAAAACACAAAACAAAATTCATACCTTTCCTCCATTGAAGCTCTCGGCCAATTCACAAGTTTATAAAAAAAATAATAATAAATAAAGGGTTCGGCCGTGTGGAATTGAAGCATAGGATTCAAATCAATTCATGCAAGCAATTTTTGATTGATGGCATAATTAGCTTCAATTAATCATTGATTAAGAATCAATAAATCTTTCCCATTGAAAGTCACGGCCACTTGGAATTTTTACAACAAAATTTCGGCCACTTGTTCTTCCACCACCGCACCATCGCGTCGCACCTTCTCCGGATTTTGGAAATTCGGAGACTACAGTCTCAACATACAAATCGCTTGCGATTTCGAGTGCAATCCAAGCGAGGAGGACGGTCTTCAATCGTAGACCTAATTAATTGATCAAGGTTGAAGAGCCGCTCGTAGATATTTACAAGAAGGACTATTCTGCTTAAAAATCGGAATAATTTAGAGTCTAGCGTACACTAAAAAAAAAGGCAAAAGACAACGGTTAAAAACAAAAACCGTTGTCGTAGATCAAATAAAACCGTTGTTAAAGCTCATGTGGTTAAAGGGTGTGCTCAAAGACAACGGTGAAAAACCGTTGTCGTAGACGTCAAAGACGACGGTGAAAAACCGTTGTTGTAGGTCTTGTAAAACTGTTGTTTAAGGCCCTGTGGTTAAATGGTGCGCTCAAAGACAACGGTGAAAAACCATTGTTGTAGACGTCTAAAGACTACGGTGAAAAACCGTTGTCGTAGCATTGAAAAATCGTTGTTCAACTAAATTTTGCGACGATTTTTCTAAAATAAACCGTCGCTAATAGCGACGGCTTTTATAAAATTGTCGCTATTAGCGACTGTTTTTCATATGATGTCCGTCGCAAACCAGGGACGGTTATTATTTTCCTTAGAGAATTAGTGACGATGTTTATATAAATTAGCGACGGTTTTTCATATGATTTCCGTCGCTATATTTTTCGTAAAATAAAAAAAATTACTGTTGTAATTTAATAAACCTACAAAAACCCTTACAATCTTACTAAATTAATAATATTTATAGGCAAGGATGCGGTTATTTATAGGCAATAACCGCATCCTTGCTCTCATCAAGTTACGAAGATGCTGTCTGCTATGTTGAGACTATGAATCTTGATGGGGAGACAAATTTAAAACTCAAACAAGCATTAGAAGTTACCTCCTCTTTAAACGAGGATAATGAATTTAGCGATTTTCGGGCAGTCGTTAAATGTGAGGATCCGAATGCTAAATTGTACAGTTTTGTATGGAATTCGAGAACCTACATTTTCCTCTTTCTCCTCAACAATTGCTTCTCAGAGGCTCAAAATTACGGAACACTGGTCATGTATATGGAGCTGTTATTTTCACCGGACACGACACAAAGGTTATTTAGAACTCAACTGGCCCTCCTTTTAAGAGAAGCCGAATTGAGAAGAAAATGGACCATATTGTCTACTGTGGGAAGAAATGACTAAGGATGCGGTTATTTATAGGCAATTTGCAATTCGCGACGGTTTTTGTATAAACCGTTGCGAAAAGCGACGAATATAATAAAACTGTCGCTATGAGCGACAGTTTAGCTAAAGCCGTCGCTATTAGCGACGGTTAGAAAAATAACCGTCGTAAATGTAAAATTAACGACGGTTGTTTGGTAGCTAATTTAAAATTGTGACAATTTAATTGAAATTGTCGCTAAATGAAGCGACATGTTTATTTAAAACGTCACGAATTTAACAATGCGATGGTTTTATAGACCGTCTCTAATTTAAATTTTCGACAGTTATTTCGAAAACAGTCGCTACATATAGTGACGGTTTTTTTAAAATTGTCGCTGATTTAAAATTAGCGCTGGTTTTTCATAAACCGTCGCTATATTTACAGACGATTTAAGAAAAACCGTCGCTAATTTTAACCGATTTTTTTAAAAAATTTTAGAAACTACGACAACGTTTTTTCAAAAAACCGTTGTCGTTAACCAAATAAAACACTAAAAAATGACAACGTTTTAAAAAACTGTTGTCGTAGTTAAAAAAATCATCCGAAAGACAACGGTTTACACAAACCGTTGTCTTTGACCCTTGACAGAATCTTATATAGACAAATATTTTTGAAAAAACGTTGTTGTAGCCCAAAAAAACCATCCGAAAGACAACGATTTTTAAAAACCGTTGTTGTAGCCTAAAAAAACGCTCATAGACAACGGTTGTTAATTATAAATAGGAGTGATCAAGCCATAACCCTAACCACCACCATTGTGATTTTTGAAATCCCTTATCCCAAGGACTCTAAAATTCGGCCACTTCCTTTTGAAGAAAAGTTTGAGCCGTCTCTCAAACTTTGATCTCCAACGTAAAATCTGTTCTAAATTTTTCTATTGCAAATTAGAAGAGGAACAAATCATCTAGTCGTGGACCTGATTAGAATAATAAAGAAAGGAGTTTCTGAAGAACGTTCGTAGGGAATTCATCAAGAGCTATATCTGCTAACCCCGGGATAGTTGGAGCCAAGTGAATTAATTCACCAAAGATATAAATTCTAACGCCCTATGAATGTTTGATTATATAAATCATACGAGTGCCCAAACATAAATATATTTTGATTGTCAAAATAATATAAAAAATTTTAAACTTCCGCTGCGTTTTGGACACGAGAGAACCGAGATCCAACAAGTTCTTGATGAGAACTCGTGAATATGTTGATGAATAAATTTTGAAAAAACGATTGAGCAGATAAGCCAACTTGATGAGCTCAAGCTATTCACGTATTTCCTTAAATTCTTTGCACTCATTTTCTTGCGTTGAACACTCTTTGGGTTTTAAACTACAATTCATATTTGTGATATATTGCATTAAATAAATCCAGCCCATAAAATGTAACATTAACAGAAGGCCCGACAGAGCAAAGCTCAATAAATGGGATTTTTCGGATCAACGACCCAAATCAATTTTTGGCGCTCCAAGATCAGGTTTTATGCCCAGAAGACTTCCTAGAGGGAGAGGGCGCAAAGAAGTGTAGAGAACTTACTTTTGGCTCAATTTTTGTTACACAATCATATCAGCAATCGGCTGGTTCTGAGAGCTTGGGTGTAGAACGTTTGTTCGAAGCTTAAAACCCGAGTACATGATACCGGGAGATCTATATCTCATGCTACATTATAAGATGCATTCACATCATATTTTAGGTCAAGTGAATTAGGCTTTGTCATTCTAGAGACCTTTTTTTTATTAAGTCCAAGTGTCTAAGACATTGATATTATATTTTAAGTCAATTGTATAAGGCATTGGCATCTTAGCTCGGTCCATGACTTTGCTCTTTAGGTCAGGTTAATGAGGCATGGGCGTCCTCTGTGAATGAGTTCTTATAATTTATTCTAAATTATGCACTTGTCTAAATCTGTTTGAAATGTTAACTTGGGGAAAGATTTATCATTGAAAATGTTAGCTCCGCATATTGATCACAGTTATTTAAGAGGATTACTCCTTATTTGTTGGTTCATCATTACATAGGCTAGCAGCTCGGCAGTTTTATGTGATTGCTAAAATAACGAAACAGTTTAAGAATGAAAACCGAAGAGCATCCTCTTTCCGTTATATTAAGGGAGAGACATTACAGAGGCGGGCTCGAGGCTCTATATGTCATCTGAATATGACTCCACAAACTTCTTGAACTTGAGAAAGTCGGGATCCTTGTCCTCGAGCACGAGGCCTTGGCTCTTGAATATATCTCGGCAGCCTTCGAAGCTGACATGAAGGTATCAGTAGGCACTCGGACCCATCATCTTCACAAACTCGGGGGAACGGAGAAGCTCTGCTTTCTTTTCTCCTTCGCCTACAAGATAAGCCTCCAAGGCGGTCTTAGCACGAGCTATTTCATTTTGGACCTTATAAATAGTGTGACCATTTCCTCAATTCATATATATATAACATATTTTACAAACACACTCAAAATCTCACTCTAGCATTCTCTTGCAGCTTATAATGTTGGATTTTCATTTGGCCTCCGTTAAGTTTTGATGAAAGTGAAGGTGCGTTTTCAATTCGTCGCTATAGTTAGTCCGTGCTAAATTCCTGCATGGTTTTGTCGTTCCAACCTGGGAAACAGTTGTATGTCCTGGTCCTCGAAGCACCTTCGGAGGGGACAAATCTGTTTTGAGAAATTATATTTGTACAGGCCTCGGTTTGCTAGCTTTACTGTTTTAATTTTGCCTGCTGTATTTTCTCACGACATTATTCATTAGTTAATGTTCTCATTTTCGTATTTTTTACAAGTTTACCGTATTTATTTCTCTTTCGAGAACTACGAAATTTGTTTACAAACTTAAAACAGATTTGATATACTCATTACGTGATTTCTTTAAGATACGTCTTCTGAAACAAACGTTAAAAAAAAAATTGGTCATGTTGTCCCTTATGTAACTCCTCTTATGCATCAATTCGTTCCTCATGTTGCTCGATGTACTGCTGCAATTGCCGTGCCAGCTAGTTACAGCGAAAAACAGAAGTTCATTGGAGTGGATTTAAAAAGGTGGCAGCAGAAAATATTATTTTACTTAGCGACGTGGAGCCTGACCAGATTCCTATCTGATGATGCTCCTAAACTGTCACGCACCGAAACTCGGGAATGACACCGGCGTTGTTTAACAATCACACGATCGCAACAACAAGCCTCTTGTAGCACAATATAAACCGAACCAGTTTATATATCATAATCTCAAATTAAATAACCAATGTCTTTACAATTACCAAAATAAATAAGACGACAGAGTTTTATTGCGGAAACGTAAATCTAATCAATAATAACTTAAACTAAATTCCTTGAGCGTTCACCATCCCCAGAACTGTTCGGACTCCTCATCCTCGAGTTCTTCTTCGGGCTTATCTGGGAAGGGTTGTAAGGGGGGGTGAGTATTTTGGGAATACTCAGTAAATGGGGGAAAATCGAGCACAATAAAGACAACATGCATAAATTTCGAGAATAAAACATGACTTGCATACATACTTCATAAACATGCATAACATTGACACAGCACTGCGACTCATCTACTTTCTACGGTTTACTGGCGTCAGTCCCTAATTTTACTCCTCTAAGGGGGCGAGGCCGTATAGCGGTTATGTCCCCCACCGCGTAAGGGTACGTCGTGGTTGGAATTCCCTCCCGTATACAGTCGACTCCTCACAGTGCTTTTGAAATCGTATGACAATTACACGAAAAGAGTAGAAAGAAGATTGTACTCGACTATTTATTTTTCTTGTAAAAATCGAAAACATGTATGCATAAATTCGAGATTTTTAAAGTTTAAAAAAAAATAGCCCACTTACAGTATATTTTGATGCTAAAAACGTGGGTGCTTGGCTTGGAAATAGGATCGCTCCTTGCTCCTACTTCGGACAGAACTTCGGCTTAATTTCTAGGATGATTTTCGGCAGAGTTTCGGCTTGAGAGAGCTGCTGAATTTCGAAATTTTAAGTGTGAGAATGAGTGGGTATGGTGTGGTATTTATTGGCCAAGGGGTGGGAGTTTGATATGGCATTCAAATCATGCCCAAGATTGGCCTCAATCTCCACGTTTTTGGCTTCAATTCTTCATCCCATATTGAGTTATTTGGCTACCTAAATTGGTGAGATTACATTCTTGATTCCTTCCCTTCTTGCTTGGCTCGAGATTTGATGCTATGCTAAGGGGTTTGAACAAATCTTTGGTTATTTGTTTCCAAGTATCCGTGTATCTATCCATCACAAAATCTTGGCATATCAACTAAGGGAATTTTCGAAATCCCCATGCACTATCTTGCCTAAATTCTTTAACTTGTGTAATATTCAACTCTTGCAAGAAAAATCCCCTTCCTAATTTCGAAAATTGCATGCTTAAACACAATATATCAAATCCCATATGGTATGTCCAAGAGTATCTCTACATATCCCATATAAAATATTCTCCATTATGCAAGTCTTATTTTCACACAACACAAAAATCTTATGTTAAAATTTCCTTTACAATTATTTAATTATATGGTGAGAAAAAAAATCCTGGTTCTTACATCCCTCCCTCCTTATGAGAAGTTTCGTCCTCGACTTGAGTTGACCTGGTCTTCAAATAGGCAGGGATATTCTTTTCGCATATTCTCTTCGACTTCCCAAGTTGCCTCTCGCTCGGTGTGGTTGGACCACTGCACCTTGACGTAGGGAATGATACGTCGTCTAAGAACTTGTTCTTTGATGTCCACAATTCTGATAGGAACTTCTTCGTATTTCAGTTCTTCTCCCAAGTTTCCTTCGGTCAAGAGTGGCTCTACTTCCAAAACGTGACTTGGGTCTGGAATGTAATTCCTTAGTTGGGACACGTGGAACACGTTGTGGATTCTTGACATGCTTGGTGGCAGTGCCAGTCTGCATGCTAGCGTGCCAACTCTTTCCAGGATTTCGAAGGGTCCAACATATCGAGGGTTCAGTTTCCCTGCCCTACTGAATCGGACAACGCCTCTCATAGGTGAGACTTTCACATACGCCTTCTCGCCCACGTTGAACTCTACCGGCCTTCTTTTCAGATCTGCCCAGCTCTTTTGTCGGTCTTGAGCTGCTTTGAGCTTTTCTCGGACAATTTTAACCTTGTCCACTGTCATCTGTACTAGCTCGGGTCCCACTCTGGCTTTCTCTCCCACTTCATCCCAATAAAGTGGTGACCGACATTTCCTTCCGTAAAGAGCTTCATATGGGGCCATCCCAATGCTGCTGTGATAGCTGTTGTTATAAGCAAACTCAATTAAGGGCAAATGGGTGCTCCAATTGCTACTGAATTCAAGAGCGCATGCTCGCAGCATATCCTCTAAAGTTTGTATGGTCCTCTCCGTTTGCCCATCGGTTTGAGGATGATAGGCCGTACTTAGGGTCACTTTCATTCCCATGGCCTCTTGAAAGCTCTTCCAAAAGCGCGAGACGAACCTCGGATCTCTATTGGATAGAATGCTCACTGGCACTCCATGCAGCCTCACAATGTTGTCCATGTACAGAGAAGCCAACTTATCGAGATTGTAATTCATGCGGACGGGTAGGAAGTGCGCAGTCTTTGTGAGTCTGTCCATGATTACCCATATACCGTCGTGGCTTTGCCTAGACTTTGGCAATCCTACCACAAAGTCCATGGAAATATGTTCCCATTTCCACTTGGGAATTTCCAGAGGTTGCAGTAATCCTCCAGGTCGCTGGTGTTCTGCTTTGACCTGCTGGCATACCTGACATCTGGAGACGAATCCAGCTACATCTCTTTTCATGCCATTCCACCAGAAACTATTCTTGAGGTCCCTGTACATTTTCGTACTGCCTGGATGGACTGCGAATTTTGACTTGTGCGCCTCTGCCATTATCTCTTGGCGAAGGTTGTCGCTGTCGGGCACACAGAGCCTTCCTTTCATCCACAAAATTCCCTTGTCATCAATCTGATGATCCTGAGTCTTCCCTTCTCTGACCTGCTCCTTAAGTTTAGACAGTACCTGGTCTCGATCCTGGTTTAACTTGACGGTCTCCTGCAGACATGGCTGGGCCGAGAGGGACGCTAGAGTTAACTTGCCACGGCCCTTTCGACTTAGCGCATCAGCCACCTTGTTTGCTTTACCCGGATGGTAACTTATGGTCAAGTCATAATCTTTCAGAAGTTCGATCCATCGCCTTTGCCTCATATTAAGTTCCTTTTGGGTGAACAAGTACTTGAGGCTCTGATGATCTGTGAAGATTTCACATTTAGCACCATAGAGGTAGTGCCTCCAAATCTTTAAGGCGAAGACAACCGCTGCTAGTTCCAGATCATGCGTAGGGTAGTTCTGTTCGTGCGGTTTCAACTGCCTTGATGCGTAGGCGATCACTCTTCCCTCTTGCATCAGTACGCATCCTAGACCGTCCTTAGAGGCGTCACTGTAAATAGTGAAATCTTTATTTTCTGCGGGCAGGATCAATACTGGCGTGGATGCGAGTTTCTCTTTCAGTGTCTGGAAACTCTTCTCACAATCGTCATTCCAGATGAATTTAGAATTCTTTTTTGTGAGTCTCGTCAGTGGCACGGCTATCGAGGAGAACCCTTCGACGAACTTCCGGTAGTAACCTGCCAATCCAAGAAAGCTTCTGATATCGGTGGCGTTCTTCGGTCTCGGCCACTCAGTAATCGCCTCTACCTTCCTTGGGTCCACTGACACTCTTTCTCTCGAAATCACGTGTCCCAGAAATGACACACTCCTTAGCCAGAATTCACACTTGCTGAACTTAGCATAGAGCTTATTCTCTCTTAAGGTCTGCAGAGCAAGGTGAAGGTGCTCTTCATGGCTCGTCTCGTCAGGAGAATAGACGAGGATATCGTCGATGAATACCACTATGAACTGATCCAGGAATGGCTTGAATACTCTGTTCATCAGGTCCATGAATGCTGCCGGTGCATTGGTCAGACCAAAAGGCATCACTGTGAATTCGTAATGTCCATACCTGGTTCGAAAGGCTGTCTTGGGGATATCTTCAGCCCTGACCTTCAACTGGTGATAACCTGTCCTCAGATCCAATTTAGAAAAGATGGCGGCTCCTTTAAGCTGATCGAACAGATCGTCTATCCGAGGTAGAGGGTACCTGTTCTTGATTGTGATCTTGTTCAATTCTCTGTAGTCGATGCATAATCTCATACTACCGTCCTTTTTCTTTACGAAGAGTACTGGAGCTCCCCACGGGGACACACTCGGTCGAATCTGCCTTTTATCTAGCAATTCTTGGAGTTGTTCTTTTAACTCCTTGAGTTCGGCTGGTGCCATTCTGTAAGGCGCTTTAGAGATTGGTGCGGCACCGGGAACCAAGTTGATTTCGAACTCAATCTCACGGTCCGGGACCGTCCCTGAGAGTTCTTCAGGAAAAACATCTGGGAACTCTCTCACTATCGGGATGTCTTCCAGTTTCAGTTCGACTTCTTCTTTTCCTTCCCTGACCATCGCTAGGTAGATGTCCTCCCCGGATTTCATGGCTTTCCAGGTTTGAGATGCGGAAAGTAGTGACTTCCGTTCTTTGGATTTACCGTGAAACACGACTTCTTCCTGATCTGGGGTTCGGAGTTTGACTCTCTTCCCTTTACAATCTACTATTGCACTGTTTCTTGCTAACCAATCCATTCCTAAGATTACTTCGAAATCGACCATGATCAACCGTATCAAATCGGCGCTAAAAGTCTGATCACTAATACTGATTTTACAATCTCTGTAAATCTCGTTCGTTTCAACGGCTCTATTAGTAGGTGTGGCTATTCGGAAAGGTTCAGTTAGTTTATCAGGCTTACATCCTAACTTCTTAGCAAACCTCTTAGACATAAAGGAATGTGTAGCACCACAGTCAAATAATGCGTAGGCAGGTACTGATTGAATTAGAATGGTACCTGACACGACTTCAGTTGCGTTGTCAGCCTCTTCCTGAGTCATGGCAAAGATCCTAGCATTGGGTTTGTCCTCCTTTGGTTTACTAGGGCCTGCTCCCGTATTTGGCCCAGTTCCTCTGTTTGGCCCTCCTGGTCGGTTGGCAGCGGTAGGACACTCTGCAATTCTGTGCCCCGACTTTCCACATCCAAAGCATACACCGCTGGCCCTTCGGCATTCCCCGGAGTGCTTGAAGCCACATCTTGAGCATGGCTTAAGTCCTTGATGGTTATTGGCGGGGAATTTCCCTGAGGGAGGTCCACTTGACTGATTGGGCCTCTTGAACATTGGTTTCCCTTGAGAGGGCTGACTGTTAAGGGGTCGCTTGTTCCTGTTTTCCCCTTCTCTTCGACGAATATCAGCTTCGGCTCGGATAGTCGCACCCATTAGGTCTGAAAAGTTGGTAGGTTGGTAGACTGCTAGAGCAGATTGGATCTTGCTATTCAACCTCTTCTTGAAACGATGCAATTTCAGAACTTCGTCTGCCATAATCGCTGGAGCATATGATCCAAGGGCGTTGAACTGAGAGGTATATTCTACTACTGACATGTCTGGAGCCTGACTGAAATTTTCAAATTCACTTAGCTTCTGCAGTTTGACTTCTGCCGGGTAGTACTGTTTCAGAAATGTTTCTCGGAAGATTTGCCACGTGATTGGTCCAGCAGCGGTCATAGCTGGCGAGACTGCTTCCCACCATTTAGCTGCCTTGTCTTCCAAGAAGGGCACTATCACGTCCACTTTTAGTGCATCCGGGACTTCCAACAGTCTCAACTGAGTTTCCACGCTTTTTAGCCAACTCTGGCTAACTTCGGGGTCGGCAGCGCCACTGAAAGTTGGGCACCTGTTCTTGCGCAGTGATTCATAATTAAACTTGACCCCATGCTGTGGTGGAGGTGGTGGTTGATTGGCATTTGGGTTCACTAACCCTTGGAGTGTTGTCGCCACGATCGTGGCTATAGCCATCAAATCTGCTTGATTAAGGCTGAACTGAGGTGGAGGTGCGTTGCCTTCTTCGTTGGCATTGTTGTTGTTGTTGCCGTTGTTGTTAGCATAACGGGGGTTGCGGTTTTGTCTTGGTGGTCTACCGGCCATTTCCTACAAGTTAAACGCTTTTAAGAATTTGTTGTATATATAACAAGATTGAATAGATAAGTTATGCTGGAACAACTGAAGTTAATAGGTAAGCATAACTTGAATATACATGAACAACTGAGATTAATAAATAATCATAATTTTATTAAATTTTTTTTTTGAATGTAAAGAAACAACTAAATGAACAAAGCGTACTGAATGGAAATAAATCATACTGACTGAAATAAAATAGCAACAATGGAAAGATAAACTCCTAGTAATAGGGAAAGGTAACTAAGAACTCTAATCATCTATCTCTCCATCTCCTATGGCAGCTATAGGCTCGCCGATCTCTATCGGCTCCTCTTCTTCCGGCTCCTCCTCTTGCAGTAGTTCCACCATGTGGGTGAGCTGGGCATTCTCTGCATTAAGCTGGGCATTCTCTGCATTAAGTTGGGCCACCTGCGCCTTCCACTCTTGAACATCTGCCTCTGCCTCGTCCAACAGATCTATGGTGCTCTGGTGGCGTAGTTCGTACCCCTTCTTGTTCTCCTTGATCTTGTTCTTCAGCGCTTCACCTGTTGAGTCAGCTGATGGTTCACTTTGGCAATGCAGCTTATAGACTCACTTAGATTTTCGAGTCTCTTTTTGCTCCTGTCATTCATCTGTCTTTCTTCCTCCAATTCTTTGCAATAGCGTTCCACATCCTCTCATAACTTTCCATTTTGATATTTGCACTGCTCTATGACGTCCCGTAGGTCCATGTTATCTCCCCTAACTAGTTCACCCTGATAGATAGACTGATTAAGGCGGACCTGAATCTCTTCTTTCTCAGCGGTTAAGGTTTTGACCTCACTCCTCTTCTCACTCAATCGGGCTCTAAGTCGTCGAATCTGACGGGACTGATAGTGAAGGGCAAGCTCCTTCAAACGAAGGGCAGCTTGGACACGAGTACGGGGTCGCATGGGAGTAGATGGAGCCATTTCCGGAAATTAAAAAAATGAAAATGCTCAGAATCCGAAATAGACAGTATATAACAAGTGAGAATATGCAAGATATATGAAATTTTCGAAATTTAAATAAATATTTTTTTTTCCAAAAATGGAAAGTTTGGAATTTGACATATGGGTTCGAAGCATATGTCGAGAGGATTCCGGGACAATTGACGGAATCGAATTTGGAATTTCCTACGAGAAGTTATAGGGTCTACGAATATTTCCTAAAACGGCAAAAACGACGTTTCGGAGGCCTAAACGAAGGATTTTCGCGATTTCAGCCTGGTGCTCACGACTTTAGGGTGGTGAGCCTTGCTCGTTGGGCCGTTTCGGAGGGGGTAGCATCGGCCTCGAGTTAAAATTCCACCGAAAAATATTAGGGTTTTTTTTTTTTATTTGAAAATCGATTTTTTTTTCCACTCGGATTACAAACCTGGCGGCTCTGATACCACTTAAATGTCACGCCCCGAAACTCGGGAATGACACCGGCGTTGTTTAACAATCACACGATCGCAACAACAAGCCTCTTGTAGCACAGTATAAACCGAACCAGTTTATATATCATAATCTCAAATTAAATAACCGATGTCTTTACAATTACCAAAATAAATAAGACGACAGAGTTTTATTGCGGAAACGTAAATCTAATCAATAATAACTTAAACTAAATTCCTTGAGCGTTCACCATCCCCAGAACTGTTCGGACTCCTCATCCTCGAGTTCTTCTTCGGGCTTATCTGGGAAGGGTTGTAAGGGGGGTGAGTATTTTGGGAATACTCAGTAAATGGGGAAAATCGAGCACAATAAAGACAACATGCATAAATTTCGAGAATAAACATGACTTGCATACATACTTCATAAACATGCATAACATTGACACAGCACTGCGACTCATCTACTTTCTACGGTTTACTGACGTCAGTCCCTAATTTTTACTCCTCTAAGGGGGCGAGGCCGTATAGCGGTTATGTCCCCCACCGCGTAAGGGTACGTCGTGGTTGGGATTCCCTCCCGTATACAGTCGACGTACCCATACATCAGATGGCGATGTTGGGTTGTAGTTCTGAAATACGTAAGATCATACATTATAGTCGGGTATTCACCGTTTGCTACAAGTGAGATATCTTATGTAATCTGATGATATAAGAGGTGCAATGAATCTCTGACAAGAGTAAGAAATTTGTTTTCTTAGTTGCACATACAATGTCATTATTATTACTCAAAGATACATCATATCGTTATCGAATTCAAATGCAACTTTCGATATACCAATGGCATCATATTTATATGAGTTGAAGGGACCGTATAGTACGTTAACTAAAATTTAAGGTTCTTGCAGACATTATCAGTGATATCTAGGAGATCATGGGCTGATGCTACTAAACGCTTCTTACCATGGTCTGATGGGTGCAATCAGACATGATATCTGACATTTTTTATCAAGGTGTTGATGAAAAGAATGAGGCTAATTAGGATAAGCCCGATAAGAATAAATGTTATTCTGAAATGCACGAAGTTGCGAACCCACGGCTAGCTGTATCCATAAACCATTGAGGGTCACACAAGTATCGGATTATGTGTTTCTCGTTGATATAGTCAAGTTCAAATAGTTGAATTTGGCGATTATAGTTTGATGAAGATAAAAAAAGATTGCTATAAAAGAGTTTATAAGTTAATTCCATGTATTGAATGATGTAGAATTAGCTTAACTGCTAATTTTGTAAGAGATTGGAACTATCAGTTTGGTGAATGAGTTCACAAACTGACGGCTGTCAAAAATGAATAAATAAAATATTATTAAAATAAAGATTATTTTTATATAATAGTCAATAAAGCTCAAGCTACAAGTTGGCTCGCTGAGCACCTACTCTAACAACATGGTCTCGACAAGACCAGCTCTTGTTCTCCTTCTTGTTGGCATCAATGTATGAGAGTGTCCAAGCCCAGATGATGGGATGCGAGTCCTCTACGCAATTGTGGTCAAGAGTGTTCAACAATTTTGCCAGCAGATCCAAGGCTAAGGCTAAGGTCATGCACTATAAACTCCACCATCAAACCCTCAAAAAAGGGCTCGAAGCATGAATAAGTATCATGTATGCATATCTAAAGTAATCATCAATGAATAATACAAAATATTCTTGACCATTCCAAGAAGGTGTGGGAAATGGTCCACAAATATCAATATGTATCAATTCTAATATTTAGGTGGCTCTATATGCACCATTTTTCTTTCTTTTGGTATGTTTGCCTTTGAAGCATTCAACACAATTTTTAAATCTGTAAAATCAATGGAGTACAAAATTCCATCTGATATAATCGTTCAAATCTATTTTTAGAGATGTGTGCTAATCGTCTGTGCCATAATGCACCAGAATTTTCATTATTAAACTTACACTTAGTACCACGTGATTCCACATTTAGGGTTTCATGAATTTAAGAAGCGTTTGTATCAAGCATATATAGACCGTCATAAATTATAAGTGAACCAGTTCCAACAACGTTAGAATTAATAGATAACCTAAACATATTGTTTTCAAAACGTTAGGGGATTGGAACTATCAGTTTGGTGAATGAGTTCACGAAACTGATAGCTATCAAAAATGAATAAATAAAAATATTATTTTTATATAATAGTCAATAAAGCTCAAGCTACAAGTTGGCTCGCTAAGCACCTACTCTAACAACATGGTCCCGACAAGACCAACTCTTGTTCTCTTTCTGTTGGCCTCAATGTATGAGAGTGTTCAAGCCCAGATGATGGGATGCGAGTCCTCTACGCAGCTTGGTCAACAGTGTTCAACAATTTTGCCAGCATATCCAAAGCTAAGGCTAAGGTCATGCACTATAAACTCCACCATCAAACCCTCAAAAATGGCCCTAAGCATCAAAGATTACCTCATCAAAATGAAGAGTTACATGGATGTTCTAGCAGCATGTGGGCATCATATCATAGATGAGGATCAAATTTTGTATGTCCTTTGTGGTATGGGTCTCTAATATGACTCTGTAATGGTTCACGTCACATCTAAAACTGATTCCATTATTTTCTCTAAAGTAGGCTCTTTGCTTATGTACACGAAGGTTTTCTCGAGTCATTCAATGTTTCTGGTGATAACTGAAAAAATCAATTGGATTCCATATCTCAACACACAAAAAAATCAATGAATTCTATTCAATTTTTAAGAAATCACAAACATAATAATCAGAATTACGGAAGCTTACCTGAATCCATGATTTGTAGTCAGTGTTGGGTGATGATCTTTAATCTACAGATTTCCTTTAAGCCAGAGAGTTTTGTTGATGGGATACAAAACTTGAAATGTTATTCTGCAGATTGGGAACATAACCATTGTTTTATAATTAAACAAGTTTTATTATTTGTAATTTGGCCCCTCAACAAACCAGAAATATTATATATGGTATCCACACAATAATATCATGACATTTAAGTTCTCAAGTCAATTCTTATTCTAAATTAGACCACATAAGTTTACGACTTATTTAATTGATGACATACAAACATTTATAATTACATTTATGACCCCAAAAATTTCAACAATCTCCCACTAGGTCATATGTGTAAACTTATAAATGTGTTAAACTTAACGAGCTCAAAACTTTTGTCATCACAATCATAGGATTTCCTAAACAATTTCGTCCATTAATTATATCGACATAAGATAAATGCAGTCTTTGTTCTATCTATCACAATTGAACCATCAATGGTCACACATATCAATACAATAAAATGACATAGATCAATCATGAATGTGTGGCATGAAAATTACATGCAAAATGATCTATTCATGTAAGTTTTCAATTGTTCTTTCTTTACCAAAGTGAGATCAAAACCTTAACTTCAGTTAGACAAAGTGTAAAGTAAACAATCAACTTTATTTCTGATCAGAAAATATCCAAATACATAAGTTTGAACAACATACAAAACATAAAATGTATAGTACAAACTCCCGCTAGATCTAGACTTCATCAAACTGAATAACACCCATATTAGTAGTATGCTCATGGAAAACATTGGGTGGAAAACCTCTCGTAAAAGGATATGCTATCATGGAGTTTGTGCATGTGTTCTATCAAAATAGTACATGTTGTACTCTTTCTTTCACAACAAGGAACTTGATGTCGATGTGCTTCGATTTTATCGAGCTCCTATTATTGTTGGAATACAATACAGCTGATCTATTGTCACAAACAATTTCAATGATCTTTCAACCTCTTCTAAAATACACAGCCCAGTGACAAAATTCTTCAGCCATATTGCATGATTAGATGCCTCGTAACATGCTATAAATTCAGCCGTCATGGTGGAAGAAGCTGTTAGTGCTTGTTTGGCACTTCTCGAAGAGATAGCTCAGCCAGCCAATAGAAATAGATAGCCTGAAGTAGATCTCATGCTATCTTGGCATCCCACGAAATCGGAGTCCGAATATCCCATGAACTCAAGATTATTCGACCTCTTATATGTGAGCATGTAATCACAAGTTCTCTTTAGATATCTCATTACACGTTTGGCTGCTTTCCAGTGATCCATTCTTGGTTTGTTTAAATATCTGCCTAACACTCCAACAATGTACGAAATATCCAAACACGTACATACTTGAGCATACGTAAGACTTCCTATAGCCGAAGCATAGTGAATATTTTGCATATCTTGAATCTCGAGGCTTCCTTTAGGGCACTGTTTAAGACTAAACTTGTCTCCTTTAGCGACCGGGGTGTTACCTGGCTTACAACCTTGCATGCCAAATCTTTTAAGCACCTTATTGATATAGCTCTTTTGCGATAATCCAAGAATACCTCGAGAACGATCTCGGTGTATTTGGATTCCTAGTACAAATGTGGAGTTACCAAGATCTTTCATTTCAAAATGTCTAGAGAGAAATTTCTTGGTATCATTCAACATAACTATATCGTTTGTGGCAAGAAAAATGTCATCCACATATAAAACCAGGAATATATGCTTACTTTCACTGAACTTATGATACACACAATCATCTACTACATTTACCTCAAAACCGAATGAGATGATTATTTGATGAAACTTGTGGTACCATTGACGAGAATTTTGCTTTAACCCATAGATGGACTTCTTAATTTTGCAAACCATATTCCTTGGATATCCCAATACAAAGTGTTCTGGTTGCACCATATAGATTGTTTCCTCAGTGTCTCCACTGATAAAAGTTGTCTTGACATCCATCTGATGAAGTTCCATATCAAAGTGTGTGACAAATGCCATGATTGTCCTAAAAGAGTCCTTCGATGAAACTGGAGAAAATGTCTATTAAAGTCAATCTTATACTTTTGAGTACACCATTTAGCTACAAGACGTGCTTTGTACCTCTCCACATTACCTTTTGAATCATGTTTGGTTATGAAAATTCACTTACAACCAATGAGTTTCACACCTTCTAGTAATGGGACAAGTTCGCATTGACTTATACTCCTCACTCATTTCCTCGTCCCACTTTTGAGAATTTGAATCTTGCATGGCTTGACGAATGTTGATTGGATCATCCTTCGCCACACCATCATTTTCCTCATGTTCTTGGAGTAGCAATATTTAATCATCTAGAATAGTGCTCTTCTTTTCTCTAATGGACCTCCGCAAAGACCTTTTTTCTTTAGACACTGGTTCTTGAGGTTGTTGGGTTTGTTCGATTGGAACTTGATTGACAATGTCTGGTTATTCTTGCATCATATCCTGATCAATGACATGAATATGATCATGAACTTTGAAACGTCTGCCCTTTTTCGTTTCCTTAAAATGTGCTAGATTTTTTTTTTTTTAAAACCTCACTTAGCATCGGCCGAACCATAAAATATTTTTGACATCATTTTAAAAATAAACATCCAACTGTCATTTACAAATCCAAAGGAAAAAATTTTAAAGCATAAAATCGTCAAACATTTTACCAACCTAAAAACATTATTTGAAAAGTATAGCCCATACTATAACCTCTCAAAAATCACTCATAAATAAATTTTCGTAAAAATATCTTTAACATCACGTAAAATCATAAATCATAACTAGTGCGGAAAACTAGCGTAGGTCCTCGGTTTATGTGCACCTTCAGTCCAGTCAGATCAACCATCAAGACCTCCATTTACATTATCATAATCACCTGCATCAATCACACCTAGTGAGTCTAAAGACTCAACACGTCATATCCTTGATAACAAGTAATACATAATACAGTTAACATATAACAGTGAAAAATACTTGTACTTAAAATATCGTTTTCATGAAAATGCATAAACATAAATATTTTCGTAAACTTTTTCATGATGCATAAAACCTTTAAATAAAAACATTTTCATAATCTTATGCGTAAACATTTTCATATAAACATAAACATATTCATATTCGTATCCATATTCATATCAACATATTCATATCATCATATTCATATTCATGTTCATATTCGTGTTTGTAGAATTCAGATCGTGATTGTGACTCGTGTTCTTAAACGTATTGGGCGATGGATCCATCTAAAGAAAACCACAGTACTGGGCGGCGGGGACACCAGCAACACTCTCACCGGTCAACTGAGCCTTGGCCTACGTATTAACATATTCGTATTCGTATCACGTATTCGTATTCGTATCCGTATCCAAGGAAACACGATCGTCGGGCTCCCACTGGGATCATAACCCTCACGATATTTCCAACATGTAGTAGTCACAATCCCTTCACGTCCTTCAACATGTTATCATCACTTAATAAAAACATGCATAATATCATTTTTATTTTGAAACCAAGCATGCAACATATCTTTTAAATGTCCAATTTAAATCATAAAAAAAATCATAGACATTTAAAAATCATAACTTAACATATTAAAAATCATAAACATCCATCAACATTTTAAAAATCATATATCAACGTATAAAAATTCATAAGCATGTGAAATAATCATATTAGCATATTCAACAGCAAATAGGGCACTGCCATGACGTTTACTAATTTTTAGGTGTAAAAAGACCGTTTTACCCCTGGACGTAAAATTTCACGTTTTTGACTTTTTCTTAATTTCATTGACTATAACATGTCCCAAATAATTATTTAAGCTTAGATGAATTTTCTCATATTTTTATTTAGCTTGAATCGAGGACTTTTAAATTAATCTCTAAATGTGACGTAGTAATGCGTTTTAATCCCGAATTAAACCAAACCTTAATATAAAATTGCCAAATTAAAAAATTAGACTTACAATAATTATTTAAGCTTAAACCTAATTTTTCATAATTTTATAAAGCTTAAACGTTTCAATTAACTCGTTAATTAGCGTTTCGTGCGCCGATTAAATCCCGAATAAATCCAAAATTCGTTATTTTGATCCCAAATTTTTAACATAACCTTTTTATGATTTATTCTACCCTTCCAAGTCGTGAGCCACACCCATGGACCCATGGATTCAATTTTAGTTCTTTAATTTTCGTTTTTGACCCTTCGACGAACACACCGAGCCATCTCCCAATTTACTCGAGCCGCGCCCGAGCCACCTCGAGCCAAAACCTAGCAAACCCATCTAGGGACCCTCCTGACCAAGCCCAAGCCCCTGACCAGCCACTTAAACCCTCGAAAATCCTGCTGTCATTGAACCCGATTGCATGTGGGTGTGTGTGTGTCTCTCCTTGTGTGTCTTGGACTCCTAACCCAACTAGGACTCTCCCAGCCAAGCCACCACCGAGCCCACCTGTCCCTAACCTTCCCTGGACCACGTCCAGACCATGCCCAGACCATCCCAAAGCCTGGAACCCAGCAGCGAAGCTTCTGAATCCAATGGCAGCAACCATCGCGCTCCCTAGCTAGCTTGCTGTTGTAACTCACGTTTTTGTTGCTAGGGCCCCAACCACCGAGCCACCCCTTGAACCAGCCCCTCAAGCACTCTCCTAGGACCCTAACCACTTGACCTAACCAAGCCCAGAGCCCCCAGGCCGAGCCCTCTCTTCCCTGCACAAGCTGCCAACGGGCGCCACCTGGCTGTAACTCACGGGTGGGAGTCCTTCTTGGATAGGACTCCTCCCAGCCCACTTATCTCGAGTCCTAGCATGGCTAGGACTCTTCCCCTGACTCACACATGACCCTAGCCCAGCCTGGTCCAGCCCCTGCCAAGCCAAGCCACAAACTCCCCAACATCCGAGCCCTCACAGTACACAACACCATGTTCAGTTCCAGCTTCACGTTTCTGTTTTGTTTTGTGCAGCGTTTTGTTGCTTTTGTGTGTGATTCTAGACCTTTAAACTTGTGTAAATACATGCTTATTCATATCCTAGTTCATGGCAGCCCCTTAAACATCATATAAACATGATTTGCATCCAATAACAAAGGTTTAAACACAAGCATGAGCATAGTTACGAAATTGTGAATTGTGTGACTTGTTTTCATGCAAAAATTCAATAAATAAAATACTATGGTGTGATGATGAGTAAAAGGAGAATATGGCGTGCCTTTGCGTAATTTACGCACGAATATACGTTGACGAATCGAAGAACGGCGACGAGAAAACGACGGCTTGAAACCCTTGCAAACTTTCAATTTTTTTCTTCAAAATTGTGGTGTGTGTGTCGTGTATATGGCTGATGGGGAGTGTTTTGAGTTGGTTGGAGTGTGTGGCCGTGAGTATGGTATAGGTTGGGGAGGGTTCCATATATTTATACACTAGTTAACTCACCAATTAAGGCTTAGGCCTAATAAGAAAAGTTTAGGCCCATTAAGCTCCTTAGTGTTTAATTAAAATATTAAAAATAATATTTGTTTTATAAAGTTTGTGAATTATTAGCCGGGTTGCCAAAACATCTACATTTTTGTTGAAAAACCATCACCGATAAAATTTACGTCCCGGCGTATAAAATCACCCTCAAAACCCCTTATTTTCAAAAATACTAAAAAGGCATCATCCATATTTTAAATAATTAAAATCAATTATTTAATAAAAACATTTTCTATTTTTCAGCCATCGGTCTCCGTTCCTCGATCGCAACTCGAATAACCTTTTAAAAATAAATTTTAATGCAACCATGTAGAAAAATATATTTTAAACATGCAAATATGCACAACATAATTAATTTAATGCAATTAAAACAATTAATTAAAATACAAGAGAATTTAATAAATCATATGTATGTGGTTCGCGTGGACCTTTAAATTTTCGGGGCGTTACAAAGTTTATCAATTTCAATCATAGGAATATGAACTATTTCCTCTTGAAGATTAGTTGGAACACATTCTTCCTCGAAAATAAAGTCTGTTACTTTATTCTTCCCTCCAAACTCAATATCCTCGAAAAATACTGCAGTTCCCGTCTCAAATGTTTTCTTTACTTTGGGATCATAAAATTTATAGCCCCTTGATCGCTCAGAATACCCAATAAAGTAGCTACTGACTGTTCTGGAGTCCAGTTTCTTTTCATATGGTCGATATGGTCTAGCCTCAGCTGACATCCTCAAATATGAAAATGTTTTAGACTTGGCTTTCACCCTGTACAAAGCTCATAAGGTGTTTTAATAGCTGCTTTAGTTGGTACTCTATTTAGAATGTAAGCTACTATTGTTAATGCTTCTCCCCAGAGTGACTCTGGTAAGGTTGAATGACTGATCATACTTTTTACCATATCCTTAAGAGTCCTATTTCATCATTCAACTGCACCATTCATGCTTGGTGAGCCTGACATGGTGTACTGCGGGACGATTCCACATTCCTCTAGGTATTGAGTAAAAAGTCATAGATGTTGTTCCCCTGAACCATCATTTTTACCGTAGTATTTACCACCACAATCAGATCTGACTTTCTTAATTCTTTTGTCAAGTTGATTCTCGACTTCAGTCTTGGAATGACTTGAAAACGTCCAATGTCTGTGATTTTTCATGAATAAGTATCAGGTATGCATATCTAGAGTAATCATCAATGAATGATACAAAATATTCTTGACCATTCCAAGAAGGTGTTGGAAATGGTCCACAAATATCAGTACGTATCAATTTCAATATTTTGGTGGCTCTATATGCACCATTTTTTTTTTGTTTTTGGTATGTTTGCCTTTGAAGCATTCAACACAATTTTTAAATCTGTAAAATCAATGGAGTTCAAAATTTCATCTGATACAATCATTCAAATCTATTTTTAGAGATGTATCCTAATCGTTTGTGCTATAATGCACCAGAATTTTCATTATTAAACTTACACTTAGTACCACGTGATTCCGCATTTAGGGTTTCAATATAAGAAGCATTTGTATCAAGCATATATAGATCGTCATAAATTATAAGTGAACCAGTTCCAACAACATTAGAATTAATAGATAACCTAAACATAATGTTTCCAAATGAACAACAATATCCTAATTTGTCCAAACTAGAAACATAATTTAAATTCCGTCTAAACGACGATACAACAAAAGTATCTATTAACTCCAAATAATAATCAGTACTTAAAAACAATCTAAAATGCTCTATTGCTTCCACTTCAACTGACTTGCCATCACCTACATAAATGCATCTTTCAGCATCATTTCGCTTTCAGCAGCTCAGGCAACCCTGAATTGGAACTCTTATATTTGTAGTAGCACCGGAATCTAACCACCAAGTGTTTCTTGGTACTAAAGCTAAATTTACATCAGAACATACCAAACTTGAAAATGTACCTTTCTTTGCACGCCATGCATGGTACTTAGGACAATCTTTCTTGACATGATCATCCTTATCACAGAAGAACAACCTTTCTTGTCCTTATCTTGCTTGTTCTTCTTTGCATATGGACCTTTAGTAGTCTCATTCATTCTTTTCTTGCCCTTATCTTTAGAGGTGCTTGCATAATGGGCACTTTCAGCCTTGTCTTGCTTCAATCTCTCTTCCTCTTGAACACAATAAGAAATGATCTCATTAAGACACCATTTCTCCTTTTGACAGTTATAACTGATCTTGAACTGAATAAATTGGTTTGGAAGAGAAATCAACACTAAATGAACAAGCATGTCTTCCGACAATTCAAGATTAAGTGCCTTCAACTGCGATGCAAAATGGGACATTTCCGTAACATATTCTCGGATATTTCCCTTGCCTTTATACTTCATGGAAATCAAGCTCTTCAGAATCGTGCTTGTTTCCGCCTTATCGCTTTTGGCAAAGCGCTTCTCAATTTCATCGAGATATTCCTTAGCTTTAGTGACTTTGTCGGACACTGCACCTCTAAAAGCCTTAGGTATGCCGCGTTTGATGATCATAAGACTCATGCGGTTAGAGCGATCCCACTTCTCATATACAGCCCTCTGTTCAGAGGAACTAGAATCCATAATAGCGGTAGGTTGCTCTGTCCTTCAAGATCTAGATCCATGCAGCCAAGGACAATAAGAATGTTCTCATTCCAATCCTTAAAATTTGTCCCATTAAGAATCGTCACTACACTTAGATTAGCATATATAGTAGCAATTTTTTCTGAAAAGATAACATAATAATAATAACATAAATAACATGCTCATCTCAAACAAATTAAAATAAATGGAAAATCTCATCTCAAGATACCTAGTGCAATATCAATATGAAATCTTTGGACAATAATATTATATGCAAGTGGTATTCTTGTTGCAATAATCAAATATTAACAATAATGTATGACAAACAAGAAACCTATATTTAGGTAGATTTAATATTTTCAAGGAAAATAACTAATAAAACCTTATAATTATTACATATTTATTATCACAAGCAAATGAATCACTTTGTCAAGTACAAATCTGCCTTTGGCTCGATCAACACTCACATAAATATACTCATTTGCACTTTATTTAAAACCTTAATAATTCCTAATATCTCAAATAGAAAAAAGTAAATAACATCGGCGACATATAATTCAAATTTAATTTAATTTAAAATATTAGATATGAATAGATATATGATATTAAATCCAAAATTTTAATCAATTACGGTAAAGCAATTAAATTATTTTACTCAACATGAATAAACACAATGAATTTTAATAAATTTGTGGCAAAAAATCAGTGCAGTTATCAGAATAAAAAAATTAAAAAAGTCAAAACGGTTTCAACAAAAAACGTGTCCATTGATTTGCAATTCCCAAAAGTCACTTGTGGCACACCACCATACCAACTTTCAATAAAACACATATGACAAATTATTAAACCAACTTATAACAAAATTATTATTATTGTAAATAACAATCGTGCCCTTACTATCAAATGCATGTGGAAAAGCCGATTCAATCATTTGGAGGGGAAAAAAATTGTTTCCACTGATTATTCCCTTAGTAATTATGTATCGATCTACTTAATTTTGGAAATAAACAAATAAAATAATATTTGTATCACAAATCACCGCACAAACCATGAATCATGATAAAATTCTTAATGTAAAATATTGAGATCATGTAACTAAGAGAACGATACAGATTCATCAATATTTACTTCACCAAATAGATTGACCAATCAACATAATTTTGGAAAGGAAAGGAAAGGAAAAAAATTGTCTCCGATTCGAGAATCCATGATCGGATATTTCAGATTATAATCATACGCCGATTGGAGTGAAATCGAAACAATACAATCCATGAATTCTATTCAATTCTTAAGAAATCACAAACATAATAATTAGAATTATGGAAGCATACCAGAATTCATGATTTGTAGTCAGTGTTGGGTGATGATCTTCAATCTGTAGATTGCCAGAGAGTTTTGTTGATGGGATACAAAACTTGAAACGTTATTCTGCAGATTGGGAACATAACCATTGTTTTATAATTAAACAAGTTTTATTATTTGTAATTTGTCCTCTCAACAGACCAGAAATATTATATATGATATCCACATAATAATATCATGACATTTAAGTCCTCAAGTCAATTCTTATTCTAAATTAGACCACATAAGATTACAACTTATTTAATTGATGACATACAAATATTTATAATTATATTTATGGCCCCAAAAATTCCAATGATAACCCTCAAACACTAGCGCACACAACCACATTTCTACCAACTCAAAAAAATACTAACTCCTTTCAAGCTCCTTCATTTCCACAAAGGGGTATAGGACGTGCCTGAGACTCTCGTGGTCGACAAAAGCCATGGTCGGACCCAAGGGGAGGCCCCAAGAGGTAAAAAAATTTGGGCCCCTTCCAAATCATAAACTATATAAAAAGTAAAAATATGTTGAAAAAGATGATACAATATAGTAGTGATATGGTGACAATACGATATAGCTGAGAGCCAATGAACTTTAAATTTTTATCTTGAATTTTCATTCATTATATTTTGAATTTCATTTTTATTGATGAATCTTGATCTGTAACATTCGAAAAAAATCATTAAAAATGTTTCTAGAATGTTGTTTCAATGTCATGGTAATGGATGAAGCTTACTTATAACTTTGTTTTGGTTTGCGTATGACATCAACATCTCTGTCACGCCCCGAGACCGGGGTTGGTAGACACCGACGTTATTCAACAATCACATAATTGCTAAACAACAAGCCTCGTAGTACAGTATAAACCAAAACCAGTTTATATCATAAATACCATAAAAATGGAATCGTCTTTACAACATTAACTCTGAAAAAGATAAAAATCTGCGGAAGCATTTACAATTTGAATTAAAACTCAAAAGAACATATTCTTAATTAAAATTCTTCATGCCTCTACTATCAGCCCAAAAACTAGCGTCTGATTCTACTTTCTCTATTTTTTCTTCTGATTTATCTAGGGAGGATAGAGTAAGGGGTGAGTATTTTGAGAAATACTCAGCAAGTGGGGGTCGTTCGAGTACAACATAACAAAATACATAAAAATTTCGAAACACACACCTTTCATAACATGACTCATACCACGTGCACATCATTAACCAGACATTGATATTTATCTACTTTTAATGGTTTACTGATATCAGTCCCTAATTTTTACTCCTCTAATGGGGCGAGGCCGTATAGCGGTTATGTCCCCCACCGCGTAAGGGTAGGTCATGGTTGGGATTCTCACCCATATCGAATTGAATTCTTACAGTGTCAAAACATTTACTCATGCCAAAAATCGTAACCAGAAAGGGCTAGAGGAAGAATTTGCACTCGACCGAATTTTAAAACATACGAAATGCATAACCGAAATTTACACATTTAAAACAAGCCCACTTACCTTGATCCTTGGAGAAAATGTGAAAATTCGAGAAACTTAGAAGAATCATGCAACCGACATTTCGAAAAGGCAACCGCACATTGCCCGAAAAATCAGCGGTCTTGAAAAATTCTTTGCGCCTTATTAAACCGTTGGATCGGGCTCAAACTTTGACAATATGTTACCAAATACGTTAAATAAATTATGAACAGTGGAGATCGGGATTAAAAGTTTTTTGGACCTGTTTATGGACAAAAAACCGTAGGTATACTGTTTCCCACCTAGAATCGGAGCAGTTTTCTTGCGAAGGCTATAAATAAAAAACTAACCGTCGGATTTAGCTGAAATTTGGATATGTTCTTCGAAACATATTGAAGCATATTCTGAACAGTGGAGATCGGATTCCGAATACCCGAACGAGAGAAATGAATTTCTGAACATAAAGAAAATTTTGATGACTCGTGCAAAATTTTTGGAGAGAAATTTCGAAAATTGGAAAGAAATTCCAAAATTGAGGTGTAAAATTTGAATGGGAGGGTCCTCCTATTTATAGGAGTTGGCTGTTATCCTGATCGTGTTTTATTCTTTTGTTTGAAATTTGAATCAAACTTTAATTCTAGGATAATTATAATATCAAATCTTAGATCTTTATCTGGTATCAATATCATATCAAATTTTATATCTTATCTGGATCAGTATCATATCAAATCTTAGATCTTGGTTTATCCCAAAATTAGGCTTATCATAAAAATTCTTATCTCCTGAAAAAACCGGGGTTTCACATCACTCCCACCTTATGAAAAGTTTCGTCCTCGAAACTTGGGTTGGCTTGATCTTTGAATAGATAAGAATATTCTTCTCGCATTCTTTATCTCGCGTGGCTTCCTTTCAGTATGATTAGAAAATCGTCTAAAATTTCTAAATCATATCTCAATGATTCTTGTCAGACATCTTAATAACTAAAGTGTTGACTTACTCATACTTTCAATTATAGTTGTAACATCATAATTTCTTATTATTACTTCTATTACTATATCCAATGATATGACTTCTATTGAACCATAATTATTAGAATCATTGGTTCTATAAAACCTATTGTAACCCAATAGTCGCATATCTCATTATCATAATTTGATAAACTATTTGTCTTATAAGAGAGGAAAACCCAAATAAAAATCTTTTGAATCCAAATGTAGCCCAATAATGTAACTCTAACTGAAATTTAAAAAATCAATATCAACTTTTTCATTGAACTTTTAATATAAAGACTAGCTCATAATCAATCCAATATAAATCCCAAAAATCATTCTTAAATTTTATATCAACCATGTAATGCAAACACTAGTTCCCAATTATTTTTATTGTTTCATATCCAAACTCTTGTAGTAATGTAAAATTCCCAAAGGTCAAACTATAACCCAATACGGTCAACCTTAAGTAAACCTCAAAAGTATTATATTAAATGATAAAAATCAAATTCAAATTGATCATTTCAAATAAACTCTAATCTCAAATTTCTTTTCTTTTTCTCATATCAAATCTTAATTTCCCATCAAGACCATAAACTGGTTTTTGCTTCACGATTTCTCAAAGCACGATTGCCCTCGTAGTGAGGCTAGAATCATCTTACCCATGTTTTTCCGACTTAAGGCGTCAGCTAGCTCATTCGTCTTTCCTGGAATGTAGCTTATCGTTACGTCAAATAATTCAATCCATCGTCTCTTGCTCATGTTCAATTATTTCCGCCGTGAACAAATACTTGAGGCTCTGATAGTCAGTGAAGATCTCACACTTGGCGTCGTAAAGGTAATTCCTCATATTCATTAATGCAAAAACTACTGCAGCTAACTCAAGGTCGCGAGTTGGGTAGTTTTGCTATACAGTTCCAATTGCCTTGATGCAAAGGAAATTCACTCTTCCTTCTTGCATGAGCACATATCTTAGACCTTTTTTTGATGGATCTCTGTAATTGAAAAAATCATTGCCTTCATCAGGCAACACTACCACCATTGTGGTTGCAAGTTTCATCTTTTAGGTTTCAAAACATTTCTCACACTCTTTGCTCCAATTGAATTTAGAGTTCTTTTGTGAGTTTTGTAAGATGTATTGCTATTGAAGGAGGACCTTGGACAAATCCCGATAATAGCTCGTCAATCCTAAAAAGCTCTGAATTTCTGTCATTGTCCTTGGTCTTGGTCAGCCAGTGATTGATTCTACTTGCTTAAAATTCGCAAATACTCATGCTTCACATATTATGTGACCTAAGAAAGTGACCTTCTGTAGCCGAAACTCGTGTTTATTGAACTGGAATACAATTCTCTCTCCATTAGCCTATGGAGAGTGAGACGAAAATGTTCTTTGTGGTCTTCTTCACTTGGTGAGTAAATAAGGATCTCCTAGGTGAACACCGCTAAAACTTTTTTGTCAATGAACGACTTTAACACCATGTTCATTAGATCCATAAAGGCTGCCGACACGTTCGTCAAGCCAAAATGCATTACTGTGAACTCATAATGCATGTACCTTTTTCGGAAGGCTGTTTTGAGAATATCTTCAGCCCTGGCCTTCCATTGGTAGTAGCATCTTCTCAGGTCGAGCTTGGAAAAGTTGTAACTTCTTTAAGTTGATCGAAAAGAATCGTCTATTATTGGAAGAAGATATTTATTCTCGATTGTGATCTTATTGAGTTCTCTATAATCTATACACAATCTCATACTTCTGTTTCCTTATTCACAAACAGTACTGGAGTTCCTTATGGAGACGTACTCGGTTGAAATTGCTTCTTGTCTAGCAATTCTTGGAGTTGTTCTTTTGGCTCTTGGAGTTCAGTTGGCGTCATTCGGTATGATGCTATTGAAATTGGTGCAGCACTGAGAACCACATTGATTTGAACTCAACCTCGTGGTCCGAGAATATCCTGAGAATTCTTCCAGAAAAACGTTCGGGAATTCTCGCATTATTAGGGCATCTTCCAGCTTGAGCTCAATTTCTTCCTGCACTTCGTTCACCATTGCTAGGTAAACTTCTTTGCCTGATTTTATGGCTTTCCAAGTTTGGGAAGCAGAAAGAATGTATTTCTGTCTCTTGGAATTGCCATGATACCTTATTTCTTCTTGGTTCGCGGTTCAGAGTTTGAAATTCTTACTCCGACAATATGCTATTGCACTGCTCTTAGATAACCAATCCATCCATCCATATGATGACGTCGAAATATACCAAAATGCTTTGAATCAAGTCGGCACTGAATATATGCGAATAGATGATGATTTTATTCTATCTTGAAATTATCACGATTACTATCTCAAAACATAAAACTCATATAAATCTTGGAACTTGAACTCAAAATCAATCTATAGCCTATTGATTTAAATCCCAAAATTTATAATTCTATCGTCATAAAAGAAAATCTATTTCAACCTTGTACAAATAAAATTAATCTTCAATTAATCTTTTGTTAAATCTTACATGCATTAAACATTACTTTCCTCAAGACCATGAGCTCTAACACAAAACTATTTTTATTGAATGTCCTTTTTCCTTGAATCATTCTTAGTACCGTAACAAAATTCAAAACTTATTACGTTGTATTTCCTCAATATCAAACAATATTCGTAACTTATTTTATTCACATAAGTCGTAATCTACTAGTTATCCCAAAATAATATAAATTTCTTAGCCTTAAGATATTGATTCTACACTCATTTAAACAAGATAACCCAAAATCATACATATTTAATGTTAACGCTTAGCATTTCTTAAGAACCCAAATTAATGTTCACACATTTAATTATTGCCAAAAATCACTTCTATATTGTAATATCCAAAACTTATTATAACTCTTATCTCAGATTTTCACATACTAGTTTTTTTTTCCATAAATAATTTATTGTCTCCAAATCAAATATTTCGTCTTAAGTCAGAAGTTTGAGTCAACTTATCTCAGATAGATATAATGTCAACAATATAGGCCAATACTAATTGTTTCCTTAAAAAAATTTCATAAAAATGTGATAAGTACTACAAGAAACGTGTTGAACCAGATTTTTTGATATATTTTCCAAAAAAAGAAAGTCTAGAGATAAACATATGGATTGAATACGTCGAGAGGGTTCCAGAACAGTCGACATAATCGAATTTGGAATCTTCTTCAGAAAGTTATAGGATATACGAAACTTTTCTAAAATGAAAATACGCGATTTCGGAGGCCTAAACGAAAGAATTTTTGTTTTTCGGACCATGCCTTTCAACTTCGTTATAATATTACTCGTTGGGTCGTTCTGAAGGAGACTAGATCGGCTCTTTGCAAAAATCTGGCCGATTTTATTTTTTTCTTTTGGTAAAATTTTCTCCAACTGGATTATGAACCTGGCGGCTCTGATACCACTTAAATGTCACGCCCCGAGAGGGGTTAGTCGACACCGACGGCGTTATTCAACAATCACATAATTGCTAAACAACAAGCCTCGTAGTACAATATAAACCAAAACCAGTTTATATCATAAATACCTAAAAATGGAATCGTCTTTACAAAAGTAACTCTGAAAAGATAAAAATCTGCGGAAGCGTTTACAACTTGAATTAAACTCACAAGAACATATTCTTAATTAAAATTCTTCATGCGTCTACTATCAGCCCAAAAACTAGCGTCTGATTCTTCTTTCTCTATTTCTTCTTCTGATTTATCTGGGGAGGGTAGAGTAAGGGGTGAGTATTTGAGAAATACTCAGCAAGTGGGAGTCGTTCGGCACAACATAACAAATGCATAAAAATTTCGAAACACACACCTTTCATAACATGACTCATATCACGTGCATATCATTAACCAGACACTGAGATTCATCTAATTTCAATGGTTTACTGATATCAGTCCCTAATTTTTACTACTCTAAGGGGCGAGGCCGTATAGCGGTTATCCCCCACCGCGTAAGGGTACGTCATGGTTGAGATTTTCACCCATATCGAGTTGAATTCTCACAGTGTCAAAACATTTACTCATGCCAAAAATCGTAACCAGAAAGGGGTAGAGGAAGAATTTGCACTCGACCGAATTTTAAAACACACGAAATGCATAACCGAAATTTACACATTTAAAACAAGCCCACTTACCTTGATCCTTGGAGAAAATGTGAAAATTCGAGAAACATAGAAGAATCATGCAACCGACACTTCGAAAAAGCAACCGCACATCGCCCGGAAAATCAGCTGTCTTGAAAAATTCTTTGCGCCTTATTGAACAGTTGGATCGGGCTCAAACTTTGACAGTACGTTACCAAGT
Source organism: Primulina tabacum (assembly GCF_025594145.1). Classification (NCBI taxonomy): domain Eukaryota; kingdom Viridiplantae; phylum Streptophyta; class Magnoliopsida; order Lamiales; family Gesneriaceae; genus Primulina; species Primulina tabacum. The sequence continues at coordinate 309 of NW_027459739.1, read as the reverse complement.
ACGTTAATTAAATTATGAACGGTGGATATCGGGATTGGAAGTCGTTTGGACCTGTTCATGGACAAAAAACTGTAGGTATACTGTTTCCCGCCAAGAATCGGAGCAGTTTTCTTGCGAAGGCTATAAATGAAAAACTAACCGTCGGATTTAGCCGAAATTTGAATATGTTCTTCGATACATATTGAATCATATTGTGAACAGTGAAGATCGGATTCCGAAATCCCGAACGAGAGAAACAAATTTCTGAACATAAAGAGAATTTTGATGACTCGTGCAGAATTTTCGAAGAGAATTTCGAAAATTGGAGAG